>NW_010108614.1:36182-103044 GCF_000699245.1 Pterocles gutturalis | reverse complement strand
CGTCGTGTAATTAATAATGACTTTCTGTGCCATTTAATATGCTAACATGTCCACTTTTCTCCCTCATTCCAGATGCTTTTTTAGTATTAAATAATGGTAGAGTGCAGTATTTACAAGATGTGGAATAAAAGGCTAATTTCGATATATATAATAATATCTGCCCATTGTAATGGAAAATGACTCCGTCTCGTATCATGGAGAAAAGTTCTTGTCTCCAGTCATACCCTCCACCGGTTTTTTCCCTGTGAACGAAGCAGTGTTTACATGTTGTTTAGAAAGTTGGGTTCCAGCAGAAAGTGATGTTTTTACCCAGAAGATGGTGCCAGCAGGGTCTCCCTTGCTGCAAGGCATGTTCCTTGGGTCAGGCTTATCCCCTGCTGGAGCACCTCCGGGAGGAAGGTGACCTGATGAGATACCTGCATACGGTTACACAGGAACATGGAAGAACGTGGTTTGTTTTCCTTTCACAAGCACTACGCTCTTTTTTCTTCTCTGCAGTAATGTGATTTGCTCCCATGGACTTACATTTGTGCCACAAAAAAAGTTTTACTGTTTTTTTTTTTTTTTTCACAGTGCTCATGGGCATCTCATTGCATTTTATCCCATGAAACATTTATAATTAAGGAATGCTCTTGGTTTTCTCCAGCTCCTTTCAGAGGAGATTGATATTCTATTTGCATTGATAAGAAATCAGTAAAATTTTTGTTTTCAGTGCGAATTGCATTATATTTGACCGTTTTCATTGGTGTTGGGTAGCATGAATGAAGAAAGATGCGAACAACATACAAAACAATGACACTATGTCCAGTCAAGCATGTGAAATGAAAAACAACAAGATTAAGGTGTTTATTGCATCATGAGGCCAGATGTCAGATGTCTGACTTGGACAGTAGTGCAGGCTGACGGGTGCCCAGATACCAGGTATACAATGCGGACTCAGTGTGAGCATCAGACCAACCAGATTCTGTCTCTGACTATTCTTTAACGAAAGAATTTGTGGAAGTGTTTAAAGAAGCCTTAAGTCTGGCTTAGTAATGTATCTGCCCTAAATTAGTTGGGATAAATGGATGTCTGATCTGTAGAAACAAGTTATAAATGACTTGAGTAAGAGGAGTATCTTTCTGGATAAGCCAGATTCCTTCAGTTGTTAGTGCAGCCTGTTATTTTGTTGGAAAGTGCTGTCACTGCAACAGCAAATTCTGTTCTGGAAACTGTTTAGGTTTTGTGGCATCTGGCAGCATCTTCAATATGAGCCTTCAATTGTATTTGATGGAAATATATCCGAGTTCCATCTGTTTAACATGTGCTTTCTACCGAAAGTGGGGCACACATGCGAGTTTATTTCCGATGTTCATAAATAAGATACCAGCAAAACCCACAGTATCGAGCCAGACCCTTCTGGAATGGATTTTGACATCTTAACCACAGGAAGCAATTGAGCCTACTCCTTACCCCCCTTTATTTTTCCCGCCAACCTGCCCACATGCACATTGTGCATTAGGTTTGGGAGATCCTTTTGAAAGCCGCCTTTAATTTTCTTTGCAAAACCGAATGAAAATGGATCATGGTGACTTTAAAGAAAATAGGAAAATTGCTAATGATACTGCAGCTGTCCAGTTGTGTTGACAGTACACATGGGAGTACTGAAAATAGTCTGATGCAGAACTGTGGACCGTGGGTCCGCAGAAATATGGAAAGCAGAGGTGAGAGGCTTGGAGCAGCAGCAGAGCTAACTAGGGCACTGGCAGGTTTTGATGCATCAGGAGGATGCAGCTTGATCGTGCTGCAGGGAAATCTGGCCTCCCAGACCTCTGTATGCACTCCTGCACCCATAGCGATCGTCACCGAAGCTTGGGTCAATAATGACCTTTCCCTGTTTGATTCAGTGCCTCTCGTTACCGTGCCTGGAACAGCTCTCTGATCAGGGTGGCCAGGCAGGCGGGAGCCAGAACTCAGGGTCACTGTCGGTGCAGAAATCAGAGGCATTGGCTTCCACAATGGTTTCCTGTTGTTTTCGGTAGTTGATTTGCAGTCTTGTAATAATGATCATTCTAGGACATTTTTCTGTTGTGAAGCCAGTGGAGAAGCTTGTTTTAACAAACTAAACCAGGGCTCCTCCCAGTTTGTGACCGAGGGCCCCCTCACCAGCAAGCTCCTCGCTGCCCAAGGGATGCTCAGAATGTCGCAGGGCTCCAGCAATTCCGGCTAATACACATCTGTTAAAGAAATGGTAATTTTTTTCTTATCCTGCAAATATTTGGATTGCTCTGTGACAAACAAACACCTGGTATTTTGCCCAATGTTTTGAAGTTGGGTGACAGGCAGAGTCCTGTAACAGAACAAGCTCCCAGCACCTCGTACACTGTGGGAGCAGTCCCTGTCTGGATTCTAGCCCCTGGTCCAGGCGGTTCCGAGTTTCTGGGAGGTTTGTGTTGTGTCTCACAGCCTCATGTCTCTTCAGTGCTCCAGGAAATCTAAAATAGCACCATATGCCTGCATTTAGGTATAACCCAATTTCAGATTGGGGAACAATAAGACACAGTAGTGCAGGAAGGCAGTCCAAGAGCAGGGAGTCTGCCAGAGCTTTTGTGGTTACAAAAAAAGTCTGGTGTGTACATATTCACGTGTGCAGTGATGAGTATCGGGGCAAGTACAGAAGCACCTAGGTGAAAGATGGGTAGTTGGTACTTCCAGGTAAGAGCAGGGGTGTTATTAAACCCAGAATACACGCTCGTAAAGCGTTTGGTTTTTTCCTGTGACATAGTTCTCGTTGTAAAATGATTTCTTAATCTTGCTTTTGAATTCTGGTGCTCTAGCAAGTGTTAGCCTTTATTTAGTAAAATGGACCACAGCATATTGTGTGTGTGGGTATTCAGCACTTACATTTAAACGATGCAAGATCAGCTGTGGAGTCCTTCCCTACTGAAGGCACTAAGCCTTGCAAAGCCTCGGAGCTTTACTAGTCAAAACATGAAACTGACTGTCACCTGGGCAGAATCTAGAACGATTAATTTCATTTATTTATAATAAAATTAGATCTCTTTCAGTAATCATTCCATGTACTCAAAAGGAATTTCACATTGTAACCATATGGGCTAAAGTATATATGCACAAATACTCTGATAGAGCTTCTAATGATTTTTTTTATGAGCAAAAATATTTAGATAGTAAATTTTTAGCTGTCAGCAATTGCAGAGTAAGTTGGCTCAGAAACATGTATTTCATTCTGCCAAAGTGTCGGGTGAATGATATCACAAAGCAGCTGGCCTACGCGTTATGCCAAAGCTATTCATTAACCTTTAACTTGCAAAAATAGCAGAAAAAGAACCACTGAGGTTTGTCATCTTGGCTGATTTTTACAACAAATTCAATGTTAAAATTTCCATGAAAGGCAGAATCAAGTTCTGAAGTGTAGTTAAGGGGAAGTAGAGGCAGATTTTGGGAACTGTGAATTGTTTTGTCAAACTTAAACTTTCATAATTTCAAGGCATTCAGGTAGTCACTGGCTACATGTTTTATACGTATGTGGACGGTCAGCATCTTTGTACGGCATGGTCCTCTCCAGCAAATAAAGAGAGTTCCCCAAATTAAAGGTTTGTTGTGAATTCCTTTGGCTGAAGTAGGCTGAAATCCAGGGAAGCTGGTACGCTTAGCTCCTTCATCGCTGTCCATGGAGAACTTAGAAAACGTAGTGTAAATTTTCACAATATTTTTGTGAAAACAAGCTGACAAAATTGGTTTCATAACATGCATGCAGTGAAAAGCGTGAGACAGTATTTTGTCACTGTCAATAACATCATTCTGGTTTTAAATGATGAAGTAGAGCTTCTGTGGAACTTTCTATTGGAGAATTTAATCACATCTGACAGAGAACTACCTGTGAGATGAGGTTTGCTTACTCAGTCCTCATTTTTGAGATAGGATGGCAAGTTCTTACGAATGACTGTTAGAACTTGGGTTCCTTATTTAACATTGTAACCCTTAACTGCCCTTAAGGGAATTTCTTTAGAGAAATTTTGTGCAGTATAATAAAAGTCGCTCACTTTCCGCAAGAGGTATTTGTTTTGTTAAGTCCCTTTATGCTTTTTTTTTTTTAATACCAATTTGAAATTATTTCCTTCTGTTTTTGTAATTCGTGGTCATTAATGCAGTGAAGCACTGCAGGCTTTCCCTCGGCTGCACCAGCTGCCCCAGTTCCGGTGTGCGTGGCCGGTGCTGTGGGCTGGCCCGGAGGTGGTGGCTTGGACCGGGCAGTGTGTTAACAAGCAAGCGCAGGCTGCTTGGGAGCGAGCGGCGTGCGGCGGCTGCTCCGCTGTGAAGGCTGAGCCGAATCTCCCCCTGTGTTTGAAGGGGTGGGGGGACCAGAGGTCATCCAGTAACCTCCTGGTCAGCCCTGAGTCCCCAGACTGTTGTAGGGACGTTGGGTTTCCCCAGAGCATTGCACAGGAGGCTGCCGCGTTGCCCTTGCTTGGTTTGGACACATCATTTGTCAGCAGTTCTGAGCCTCTTGGTGACAGTCCTGATGTTAGAGAGGTGGTCGTGTTCTTCCTCCGAGGCAGGGGCTCGGTTGTTAAACCTGGAGGAAGCGTTTCTTGAAGAAGGGCTTTTTCTTCCTTCCTTCCTTGTGTTTGCTCTGCGAAGGTGATGAACTGCACCTTTCGGTAGCCAGCGTCCTTGAAGCTATTGCCCCTAGTTTTGCAGATGTTACTGTAATTGCCGCTTTTGGAAATGGCAATGATAAAGTTCTGAAAGGAAGGAGTTTTTGGCCCCGCGCAGCTGGCTGGAGGGGGTTGCTCACGGTTCGTATTGTCTAATCCCCGACCCTCTTCAGCAGTGGGGAGCTGGAGAGAGGGTTTGACACCACTCACGTGCTGTGCAAAGGTGAGAACAGCTTCTTACACAGAGAGCAACCGCTGTCTGATGGAGGAGCGGATGCAGATGACAGCTGGTTGGTGTACTGCCGCAGCTCCGGCTTGTCCTGCTCTCTTCAGCCGGTTCCTTGAGTAAGATGGTATTTCCTAACACGTGGCTCTTAATTTGTGAGATTCCTGCGCTGGAATGTTCTAAGTTCCTACTCGGAGGAACGTTGGTGAAAAGATGCAGATGTTGATAGGTTCAGGATGTCTGAGTGCCAAGGCTGTGTTGTGTTTGCTTTCGTCCCCCTCTGTAACCTACAGGCTCCAGGCCCCTGGTGACTTGGGTTTTGTGTGCCTGGGATTCGCAGATCCCTACGCTCTGAGCCTGCCTGATGATGTTAGTGATCATAATTAGTTCTTTTCATGGTAGGAAGGGAGGCAGCTCGTCTGGTACAAGCAATGATCGTGTCTGTAGCTGGCGTAATCTGGAGGCTTCACATACGTTCTTCGCACCCCTGGGGTCTGCTTTTGTTTTTAGCTTCTTTATGACAGCGTTATTGGATGTAAGACGTGGCTGTGTGTGATGGGACAATGGCAAGAGGGTAAACAGAGACAGTGGAAAATGCCCTCTGGAGGATGCTGCTGCTTCAGCCTCTGAGGAAAGTAGGGTCTCTGTGGATTTGCTGCAGTATGGGACAGGTCAAAGAAGTTCACTAAAGTTCAGTTCAGTCCAAATGGTAGATGACAGTATGCTCATGTGCAGCATATTGTGTGTAACTTGCTGATATGCTTCTGAGCATTGTGTCTCGGTGACTAGAATAGGGAAGGAGTCTGTTTTGATCTGGAAATAACGAGCAAGTTTTTAAGAAGGGTAATTTACCTTTTAGTGGATTAATGATGGAGATGCTTTCATACTGTAAATCAAGCCTGGCTGTCTTACTGATAGGAGCTTTCAGTAAACCACCAACATTGCTATTTAGGAGTAATTTCTTATTGGTAGGATGCTAAATTTGTTACTGAAAGAGTGGGTCTTCTTCAGAAACCTCTGAAAGGAATAGTTGGGTTCGTTGAGCGTGTAGCTCATCTCTGGTCACTGATTGTGCACAGGTGAAGACGTTTCCCCCTGAGAGGCATCGTGATTTAGGGCTGACTCCCACCTGCTCTTAGGAGATGGGTGAGGTCAGGGACCGGAGCAGCTTTCCTCCCTTTGTTCTGTTTCATGAAGTCGTGTGTTTTCCTTTCTGGGATGTTTGAGACTACTGTGGTCATCTCTTCTGTAAGTTTCAGATAAAAATTCTGCTTGTGGGCTTGCATTTTAATCTTGCACTAAAATTGGCTTGGAATGTGGGAACTTCAGAGCACGGTACCACAAACATCTGCAGTCAGTGCTGTCTTGGCTTTCTTTGTTCTTGTTGTATCATTAGAGGTAGGAATTTTTTTAATTTTCTGTTCTGTTAAATCCATGGGGGGGGGGGGGCACAAATTATTTGGGCTCAGCTTAAATGAGTTTTCCAATGTACTTTTAGTGATCACTGCTGTTGGATTTCCCAGAGCTGGTTTGTTTAATTTTGGGTTTGTGTGATAAACAGCTGAAAATTATATTGTCCCAGAATTTTTCAAGGAAATCCTTTATGAAACTGTTAGCTTGCTTATATGGGTGGGAATATTTTTGCTTTAACCACTTTAGTACTTGAGGACTCCAAGGTGTTAAATACAACAACACTTCAAAAAACATATTCAAGGAGAGAGTCAGCAAACTTCACGAGTAAGGCTGTGACAACTGTGCAAGGAAAGCTGTTAGAAATCATAATGAAGAATGGAATTAGAGGGTGTAAGTGTGATGTGTTGGTGAATAAGCAGGATGGTGTTTGTACAGGGAAATCCTGCCTTACGCATATGTTCTTTGAAGAAAACTGCAAGGTGTTACGGTTGACATAGTGTATCTGCTGTTTATACAGTGTTTTCTGAAGAAGTGGGAAGAAAAGCCTGTTCATATACACTGGCTACACTAGCTAAAAGTACACAAGTGTTTTTGCCCTCAGATAAGCCCTTGAGTTCTGTTGACTTACTGAATGAGGATGGGGGGGGGATTTCTGCCTTGTTTTGTAAATTTCTTTTGTTTTTTTGACTTTTGAAAATGTCGTGAGTGCTGATTTTAGATGCAGTACCTAGTTATCTGAGAAGTGTATTTTTATTTTTTTTTTACTTTTTTTTTTTTTTTAGAAAAGGGTAGCTGATCCAAATAGTTTTATGTAGAAAAAATTGTGTAAAAAGCAGTGAATAGTGAGCATTTGCAGGGGAGTTAAAGTTGTTCAGCCAGGCTGGGTAAATCTGGTCAGAAACACTGCTTTTTTTGGTCAAGAGAGCAAAATAGAAACTGAATTGCGCTCTTCCCCCCTAAAGCTGTGTGCTGCCATGTGTTCCATTATGGCGTTTCCAGTGGTGTGGTTTTGCTTTAGGAAAACAGTTAATTTAGCATGCGCTTCAGTCCAAACAGTTTACTGAGCTGGGTTTCTGATAGCAGTGTCGGGATAAAAATGTGAGTAGTTTCTTCATGGTTTTCAGGCTTTCTATTTTATACATCTCATTACATGAAATTTCAGAACGTGATGCAGAACAAAATTGCTGCAATTTTACTGTAAATATAGTTCGGTCAGAACTTGGTCTTTACCACCTCTGGAAGTTGTCCCAAAGCCATCCGGCGTGGCTTGGCACAGTGTAGTGCCATTGGCAAGTCTGTTCACTGAAGGCACTTAGTGGAGCTGTTGTGCGAGATGAGATGTTTTTCACCTTGAGATGCAGCGATGCTTTTGCACGGTAGCACTGAGGCCACAGGTGGACGGGTTGACGCTACATCTCTCTGTGCTGGAGTTGCATATTGCAGCTCAGATGGAAAATCCCCTTGTTTTGGCTCTGGCTCCTGCCACCCATTCCACACTTGCTCTTGTAAACCTTCACACCAGGAGTAACGTGAACAACTGTGTAACTGGAGGCGGTGGATAACACAGGCACTTTATCACGGAGCTAGGGAAGGCTCTGTGTTAAATGGGATCTGTTTTCCTTGGAGGCCTGAGTGTGAAAGTTAGAGATGGGCTGCAGAAATGTTAGCTCAGGTATTCTCACTCCTTGACATGCGGCATCAGGGCGATATTAAAGTCCAGATTTACACCCAGCTCATAATTTCTTAAGCAAAACAACAAAACTTTGGAAGGTCCTGAAATTCATGGGGATTTAATTCTAGTTCTGATTTGAAGCCATCTTCTGTCGTAAACAAACTGTACATACTAGAATGGGCAGGGTTTTTTTTAATTTCCTCCAAAATATTTGGAGTGCTCTGTAGCTGGTTTGCTGATATTCACATCTGCAACAGTACTTGTCTAAGGAATGTAATTAATGTTACTCCGCATAGAATTAAATGTCCGTCCAATTATTTATGACCTGATGAACTGCTTTCTGAACCGATACTTACACTCAGGGGTCAAGGTTCACGACTTGAATTATGTTAGCAACTCCAATTGAAATGCAGAGTATTTGTAGTCCTGCGCTTCTAGCTGTACAGCACATTTTATAAATAAAATAGTTGCAAATCTCTGTAGACTTAACTCTTATATAGCTAAATGCATTAATGAATATGAGTTTGCAACATCAGTTGTGGTATTGCTTGTTTAGAAAACCTAATTATTTCACCATCAAATAGATATTTTATCTCTTTTGTCTGTGTTTTCCAGATTTTCAGTAAGTCCTCATATTTACTTCTTTCAACTCAAACTTACTTCAAAATACACAGAAAAAAAGCAGCGCATTACCAAAACACTTGGGGAAAGCAAAGAAGAGGTTTATTTCAAAAGCTTTTCAAAGGAAAATCTTCACTGAATTACTTGGAAGCTTCAAAAGTCATTGATCTTTTTCTCATAATTAATGATGTAATGAAAGTGAACTAAATAATTGAATTGATTTTGATATAATTTTCAAAAGTAGTTCAGAAAATACGAACTGTGTGCCGTTATGTCAGCAAGATGTGAGAAATTACTTTTTTGTCTTCAAATCATGTCTCTTATTTAGGTGACCTTTGTGAACAGGTTTTGCCTTAGAAGGGAATGAGAGCTTCTAAGCTACCTTGAGATCTAGTGTGAAACTTTCTAGCTCAAACCACCTGTAAAATAACAGATTTCTGTCCATGTTTTCACTTTGTTTTACTTGGAGAGAAAATAGTCCAATGCCATTCTCATCTCTGAGGGTTGGTACTGCTGCAGGTGTTGCGGTGTGTAGGGTGACGGTTTCCAGCTGTTGGATGAAGCAGCGGCAGGGGGTGTTTGTAAACTCTTAAGTGGCAGAAGCACTTGGTCGCAGTAACCAAAGCTGGCGAAGTCCTGCGAGCTCAGCGCTTGCTCAGGTACTTGAGCAGAGAAGACATTATGGTCAAGCATAAAGACGTGGCTTAGGGTCAAACCATTGTCTTTTCAACAAATAGAATAAAAGTAAAGACTCCACGGAACTGGTCATCATCACGACCCACGAGAAGCTGTCTTGGCCCTGAGGATGGTTCTTTGTTTCCCCCTGTTTTTTCCCAGGTAGGGTGCATTGAGCACAGTGCAAGTGGCCCACTGTTGCATTCCGAAACTGAGGAATCTTCTAGATGTGGAAGAGTTGTGCTTCAGTCTGTGCCAGGTTTGAGTGGAACGAAGCACAGAAATAGCTTTCAATAATAAGTCATAACCTGGTGCAATACAGATTTAATCGTTATCTGGAAATGCAGCAGAGGTAGCCCCTTTTCAGTCAGCCCTTTGAGAAGCTCATAGGTGTTACGTGAATGAACGGACAGTGACTCTGTTTGGATTTGTATGGCTCCCAGAGTGAGAATTTCCCCGATTTCATCCTGGAGTTGTGCCGTTTCCAATATCAGGGTAGGAAAGAAAGAGTAACCGAAGATGAAATCAAAGCAGAATGGTGCCTGTCTTGGCATTGCTGATGTGTTTGTTTACTGCTTAAACACTTTAACGTTATTATGATTCTTGTCAGTGGGTTCAGGAAGGCTGAAGAGCTGTAAACCAGAACCATATGCTGTATGACCTTAACTTACAGCTTTTATTTGCCTTTTTAAAAATGCAGGTTTTCTAAATTACAGAGCACTTCTTGCTACTATTCAGCAATTCAGAACTATGGTCATGGTACGATGGATGAGGTATGACGTTTTATATTAGGGCAAGATTTACTACTGGGCGAAATTTCAGGTTCTTGGATTAGCCAGTTGCCAGTGGGCTTGTTTGGGGATATGCATGGAAGGCGAGTACTGTGCTACCTTTCATCAAACATAATAAAACTACTGTTTTATAATTGCAAGCACACATGTAGCAGCATGTATACTCCTAAGAAGAGACTTTGAGTTTAATGACGACTTTTTTTTTATTGCTTTATATTTAAGATGTTGGGCCAGACCCACAACTGTTGTTGTCTGTGTAGGTCTGCTGAAGTTAACGAAGCTTTACTGAGACGCGTGACACCGCTGTGTGTGTGTCTGTGTGAGCTGGAAATGTCTTTCACTCATTTTTTCTGTAAGTACAGCTCAGGTTCTTCCCTGTGTGTGTGGCTAGGACGAAAAGCATTTTAATAATTGTAAGTTGCAACATGAGTGTTTTCTGTTAATGAGGTAATTACTGTATCTTGAGTTAAATAAACTCAGGTGCCAAAGGTTAAGGAGTTAATTATCCCAGGATAAAGACATTATAATATTTAAGAGAACACTGGTGGCTTATTTAAAAGGTTATACTCATGCTCCCAATTTCCCTCTGTTAGCTCATAAAAATCTTCTGTACTTGTGGATGTGTTTTCAAAAACTGGTCATCCGTATTTCCTCAAATATGGTCGTAGCAATGTTTTATCTTGTCCTCCTACCTCATCAGTTCAGCTAATATATATTTATTTTCTTACCTTTAAATCATTTTTTTTATGGAGAAAAAATAAATATTCACCCTGAAAACTTAACTTCCACAAAGAATTCAGTGGCTTTTGTATCTGAATGAAAATAAATTCCAGGGGCTCTGATATGGGTGTGATGCCCGCTCATCCATTAGCTTTGACAGGTCAGTTGCTTGTACAAAGCTTTAGTGCAGTGATTCTGACTCGGTTTGACTTGAGTCTGCTTTTTGGGTAATGGGATTTTTATCCCTGGGGAACATCTGATCCTAGAGGTCTTCTCCATCCTGAGTGATTCTGTGATTCTATGGTAGTGGAGTTAACCAAAAGAAGTGATTTGATAGCTCAGCAGAAGAGAAAATGCCAAGCTTTATTTTACTGTAAGCACAGCATTCTCTGGCCATCGGAGGAAAACATTTTCTGTTGTAGCTAAGTGACTGTAGTTGAGCAAAACCTTGCACTCCTTGCTCTCTTAAATACACACACAGAAATATTTTCTTCAGTTGACTTGTGCCAAAAGCTTTTTCTTTTGTACACTGGAGTTAAGTTCCAAACAAAAAGATTAACTAAAAAAACTCAAGCTGCTCTGGATTCCCTTGTAATGCTAGGTATCCTGCCTCGAAATCCGCTCTCGAGCCTTGCAGTGTACAGCGTTTGCTTTGGCAGCAGTCTCAAAGCTTTTGGAAATTTCTGGAACGTTTTGGGCAGCAGCTGTGAGCCTCGAGTAGCAGTGGTAATTATATTAAGTTGTAGCTCACAATTTTCAGTTCCTTCTCAGTGCACTCTCCCAACAGAAAAGGTCTTACTGCTTTTTTACTTGCCTTTTTTTTTTCTTTTTCTTTCACTGTTAACGGATGCACTGCTTGAAAAACCTCTTGTTGCTCATAGCCATAAAATGTGAAGGTATTATGGAGTTATTTGTGTATGGGGTCAGGATTCAGACCACGATCTGAAATAATCTCTTTTGCTGTTAAAGTGTTAAGTGGGTGTGCTGAGGGTATCTGCTTTTCCCACTTGTCAGGTTGCAGTAGCTGTCACATTTTCTCTCAGAAGTCTCAGGGATACATCCTACCCTTCATAGTGGTGCTGAGCATTTCTAGACAAGCTCCAGGTGCTTTTACTTGCTCCCACCTGACTGCCATAATTTATTTATGCCAGTGTGTCCACTGGCCTTAGGAGAACTTTGGGTTGGCCAGAATTCATCAAATAAACTATTGTCCTTAAAAGCATCCTGGCTTGGGATTTTCCGTTTGTCCCACCCTCTGTCTGGTTGTCTTTGTGCTAAGCGATCAAGCAGCATCAAAGCCTGCGTGCGGGTACAGGAATTGGTCATCCTGTAGTTAAAGTGTTGTACTGGTCCTTTGGTCCTTGGCCCGTCAGTCACAGGTCTGGTGTTCAGCTGATCCTGGAAAAAGTCCTGGTAGGCAGCTTGGGTGCAGTGACCCACTCCTTGAAGCCACGGGGATTCACTGGTGGTATGTGTCACTGTGCCAGTTGACTACTGGGACTATTTTATTTAGTGCTGCAGATATCACCTTTTAGTCCTTTTTTTTTTTTTTTTTTTTAAATTTTTTTTTTTTTAATTCTCGCATGGTGAGAACTCTGGACAAGGTCCTGGGGCTGATGCGTCAGCACTCTGCTGTCCAGTTCTTCATGTTGCATTTTTGGTTTGCTGCTTTGAGCAGCTTTCGTCCTAGCTTGTTACAGGGGTTGAGCCCATTTCAGCTCTGTGTCTTCTTGGGTCACCACTTTTGTACTTCAGCCTCTCCGTGACTTCACTTTCCATCTGCCTTAAGGGCTTGGAATGAAAATGTGAAATTCTTTGAAAGTGAAAGCTTGTCTTTTCCAAGAAAAAAAAAATATTGTGAGGAAGGGGAAGAAGATGGGGGTGGCTCCAGCCCTTTTGTACATTGTCAGCAGTGTCATTTTGCTATAGGGACAAGGCTACTGATGCTGGGAAGCAGACTCACTGAAAACTTCTCCATTGTAGGTGGAAGAGACAGTCCCTAGAGCTGTATTTTGTTGCTAAGCCATTAGCAAATATGTAGGTTCCTGATCCCAATAATAAAAGATTAGATTTTTTTTTTCTGTCACTTTAGTGGAGAACCAGTTTCCAAATAGCAAATTATCTCCATGCGGTGTGAAGGAGGTTTGATGCCTTCTGACCAGTATATAAGATAGATTTCTTGCAACATTGATGGATTAGAGAAATAAAACAGCAGAAGCACAGGGTTACAGTGCTCGAGTCCGGAGATAACCTGGTAATCTGCACAAACCCCATCCTAAACACCCATTTTGTGAAATTATGAGGATTGATGTGCCTGTGCTGTCTGGAAAAAACCAGCAGCTGTATGTTATCTCTTTGGCTTTGCTAGCCAGGTTGTGTGGAACTTGGCCGTGAGGAGCCGTGGAGATGGATGTGTCGAATGCGATTTTGTGAACAGGCTTGGCAACCTAAATTCTTCAAAAAATGACCAAAAATTTCTTATAGCTTGGGTCACGGGTTTTGATTTTGCCATGGGGGCTGCTCAGCGCTTGCTGAAAATCAGGGTCACTTGAAAAGAAACCACGTGAGTGAACGCAATGTAGAGTCACCTCAAGAAACCCACTCCACTAAGGCGTCTGCTGTAGCTTTGAATCCACGGGTGTTCCCAGAAGATAACTGGATTGGTTGTTTTTAAGTGCGATGTTATTTAGGTTTTAAAGTCAGCTTATGTGATGTTACGAGTAACGTTTGTTCAAGCTCACGAGCCTGCTGCATAGCAGATTTTTTATATGAAAATGTCACATTGTGCACAGGGCTGTCAGTGTTCTCAGCTGCTGTTACCAGAAACATCTCTGTGTTGGCCCAGAGGGACTTCCTGGAATTGGCTGTTGAGTTGTATGGGGCTGAAACAAAGGCTGGATTACGCAAAGCAGAAGAATGTATTTTGCTTCAGGCATGTAGCCTGCTGATGGCCAGTGTCTTACAGTGAGATTTCTGCACTTGCTTTTGCCTTGTTTCCTATTTTTAGGTCACAAACGAAGGCTGTTAAAAGTGCCTCCTTCTTCCTGTAGCCTGAGAGAGTGTTTATTTTTAACCTTTGCTTAAGGAGTATCTTGGAGGTTTGGAGAGAGTGTGCAAAATCATCTTATTAATGGACTGTGACAGTTCTGTGGTTGTTTTTCTTGGAGGCAGTAAGTCTCTGAAAGCATCACAAAATAAATCAGAGCTGCATAAAAAGGTTACCTAGATGTTTCTCTAACTAATACAGCATAATACCAGAAAAAGAGAATGGCATATGCTAATGGCTGTCAGGTAGGGTAGTAAAAACAGCAAAAGTATTATCAATTAGAGAAGAGCACGAAGTCCCTCACTGCAAATCCCCCTGGATTTAAATAAATGGAAGTACAGCACAAGGGAGGCATAATTTAATCTGTTATCATTTTAGGAGATCATATGCCTGAAATATCTTGCTTTCAGACTTTTTTCAGTCTCTTTCTAATGGTATACTTGCTAAGGCTTTACAAACAATTGACTATGTCACCATAATCCTATGGAAGCATGCTATAGCTCCTTTTGTCCCCAAAACACTTGGGGTTTGCTTGTGTTTGTTTGCCTCTCTTTCTGTGGGTCCATAGAAAGTATTATTTTTGTTATTGTGTATTTTGACTTCTGTAAATTCCATTTGCTAGAGAGAGATCCTACAGTGAGGTAGTGCCTATGAATATTTTCATAGAACAACTTCTTGTTTGTTGACATGAGTATCAGCATTTCAAAATGAAACTCTTCGTTTTATACTCAAGGGTAAATGCTGACCCAGCTGCTAGCTCCACTCCAAAATGGACCCCCCTTGCCCCCTTTGTCAAGATGAGTTTACTCCCAAGAAGAACACAGGGTAATTCATATAAACACACAATCTTTGAAAATCCTGAGCAAAACATGACGTAAATCAGTAACACAGGGGAAATTTATTTGGCTGATTATTTTTTTCACTGTTGTCTGTTATCTTGGGGTTGGGCTTGGGAGGGGGGAAGAGTGGGTGGAAATAACTCCATCAAGTGCTGCAGAATGTGATTTCAAACTGTAAATTCCTGCACGAGGCCCGAGCATGTCCGGTCCTCCATGGGGTGGTCAGAGTCAGCGGGTGCTGCTGGGGGGAGGCTGTGTTCCTGCAGACACGGTCCCTGCGGACCTGCCTTCTCCAGACCGCCGTGCTGTCCCTCTGTGGTGATGCAGAGGGGTGCTCCAGGGATGCTGGATGCATGGGTGACTTGCCTGCATCTTGTTTTAGGGTTCTAGGTAAACATCTCAGCTGTCCTTTCTTCGTGTTTATGGTTTTGATGGTTAGAACAGAGCTCTGTTAGGGTTTGCAGACAGCTGATAGCAAATTCTGTCAAGTTTTGTTCCTCCTTCAGGCATCTGGGTTCGCAGCCTTGCAGCAGCCATGGAAGAGCAGGGTGGTGGCTCTGTTCCTCACGCCAGCTTGGAGGCAGGCTCTCGGGGATGCTCAGAGCAGCGAGGAGGAGATCCCCAGACTGCTTTCAGTCAAACACGTGCAGAAGACGCTTGGTTTTCTCACGTGTTGGTGAAAGAGTGCTGATAAAAATGTAAATATAACATTGCCTTAAAAACATTTTTTTTTTACACATGAGTGTCACTGGAAAACTTATTATTGTAACAGCAGAGAGCGGTTTCCTTCCAGCATCAGCCGTGTTCACGCATTACAAACCACGCAAGAAACGGAGAACACGTCCTAAAGGAAAAGGGCTTCTGTCTATGAGATGCAGTCAAGGTTGAGCGAGACGTGATGATAAATGCAGGGATCTGTGGGCAATCCTGTGTTATGCAGAAGGATGAGGAACGTTGGGCACAGCGCAGATGCTGCTGGTCCTGTCTGCCCTCAGATCTCTGGTGGCTGCAGGGCGGGTGTCTGTGTCTCTTAGAGTCAGGAGTCAGTCTGCGGGATTTCGTCATTGTCTGTTTTCTCCTTTGCTGAGCTATTCCCCTGAGATTTTTTCATCTCCTTCAATGACCTGAAAGGTCTGTCTTTTTCATCAGCTGGTAGGTGCTGTAAGAATTATTTTGTTCTGCACTACCCACACTGAAACGTGTTTATCTGTAAGGAAACACGCCTGTGTCTTCTGCTCTCTACCCGACTTCACGTCAGCCCCGCAGGGATTTGTCAGATGAACAGGTCAGGTGAATGCTTGCAAACAAACACATCGTTCTTTAGAGAGCAGTTTTCTTGACATCACCATGGTCTGGGCTTGACTAGGTTCTTAGGCGGTTGCATTTCACCCTGTTGCTGATGCGTGTGGCATTAGTGATAGTTTCTTTGGGTGTTAAACACCGCTGTACGTTCCGTGCATTGCTGTCACCTGGTGTCAGTTACGATCGACCGCTCGCGTCAGGCTGTGAGACCGCGTATGGTGCCACACAAGGGGCTTTACTATGGTCTGGCACCTGACGTTGGCTTGTGAAGGTGGACTCCAAGTGATTTCCTGTCCTTTCCTGGCGATTGTGTGTCCTGTGGGTCCCAGGAGCGGTGACCACTGGCATACCAAGGTTAGGTGACAGTGGAGAGCATCCCGGTGGCTGGAGCCACCCAGCCTGTGCTGCCCCCAGCCCACTCTGGGCCGAGGGCTGGCTGGAGGGGACGGGAACGTGTGGGTGGCTGCGGTGGGACCGGCATCCTCAGCAGCAGCACCGCCAGCGCCTGCCTTCAGCGGAGGTGACACAGCCCTCCCTGTCCCAGGGAAAGGCTGCTACTGGAGATAACTGCAGGTTTTTTGAGAAGCGTTGCGAGGAAGCAGCGTTGGCAAAGCCTCAGCACAGCAATACCCTTCATCTGTGTCTGGTTTGCCAGCACTGGCAGTGGTCCCTATAAGAAAGGCCAAAGTGTGAAACAGCGAAGGCGTCTGGGCATTGCGTGTGGGGTATGGAACAGAGGTCACTACGAAACTCTGTGTAGCACCTGTCTACAGCTCTGTTAGCTCCTTGTGCTGAAAGTTAAAATAACTGAAAGTATTCCTGTTGGAGGTGAGGAGGAAAAGGAGGGAATCGAGTTCCTTTGCTGTTAATTATTTGAATTTTTCATTTTTTTTTTCCTACCATGAACATGGTGATAAAATATTCCCTCCCCGTTCCCACACCTAAAATGTACAGTATTTGCAGTTTCACGGAGTTTTTTTTTTTTTTTTTTTTTTGGCAGAAACATTGAAAAATTCTGTTCTGTTATATGAAAAAGAGCAGAACACAAGACAAAGGGATGGCTTCCAGGTCTCCAGAAAATAAACTTCATAACAACTTTGCTGATACATTTAATATCAAATTTTAAATCCCTAGGTGCTGGTGAGGTAGTTTCTGTGCATCAAGGACCTTAGTTGGATTTCAGCCAGTGGCTTGCCTGAGTCTAGAAACTGCTTTCCTTGGCAAATTGGAAGTGAGGAGGAGGGGGGAGTTTCTGTAAAAGGTCAGGTTTTTCAGTTTTTCAGTACGCAGCAATGTTTCACTGTGTTTATTTTTTTATCCCATAAATTAGTGGTTTCTTCTTTCTTAATAGTACCAATAACAAAATGCCAATTCACCAGTAAATCAGTGCAGCAGAGTGTATAATATTAATTATCATTGGCAGCTTAAATCTTCTCCACTGAAATGGTTATCAAAGCAGGTCCTCCTGGGAAAAGCGTCAGCGAGCTCCTGAGAAATAAAATTGTTGAGAGCAAGCAAGTTGGAATCTGCAAGTAAATAAGGTCCTGTGAAACCTTCCCAGCCCTTGGTTGAAAGTCAGCCTGGTCTTGCTAGGAGATGCTTGCTGATGTTGATGTGGGGGGATGATCTTTAAGGTCCTTTCCAACCCTCACCATTCTGTGAGTCTATGAAGGTTTACTTAAGTTTGGGCTAAACCCCATTTCTTCCTCCCTCTCTCCAGAGACCTCTTCTCCTTCTCCATAACAAGACTTAAAGAAACCTCATGAATGTCAGATTCACAGCCAAACAGTTGTACATAGGTGAAAGTTGAGGCACCATGTTAGTAACTTAGAGGTAAGAATTACTGCAGAAACAAAATGTTTATTTATTGAAGCTCAAAGGAAAGTGAACAGCTAGAGGAATGTTGGCTGGTAGCAAAAGGAATGCACATCCATCTGAACTCCGCCCTGGTACCAGCACTCGGAGGAAGGTCCCCCAGGTTTCCCAGCTAAGCAGACCTGCCTAGCCTCCTGGGTGCCCAGAAGAGCCGAGATGCTGTGTGTTGGTGATCGTGCTGCTGCTCTTTTCTTCTTAGCAAGTTTTCAAGTGGATCCAGACAAAACAGACTGTCCCCTCTCCTCTCCCCCAAACCTCCGTCCCGAGAGTAGCCCAGAGGAGCGGCTGATGGGGTGCCAGCTTGCTGGGCACCTGCCGCTCTGAGCAGACACAAGTGCCCGCCGGTTGCGTCTGACACTTAGGATCTTTCTTTGTGGGCTGGAAGCCTCTTGTGAGACCTGAGCCGGGGATTTTCCTTGGTTGTGAGGGCGTTGCTGCTCTCCCAGTGACTTTCTGTCCATACTTCCAGCAGCACAGCCACGTTTTTTTTTTTTAAATTTCTTTGATGTGTGAAGCCTTGCTGCTGCACGTGAGCTTGGTGTAATGTCCGAGCTGGACTTGTTTATTGTGTTTGATGGTAGGCCTGCTGTGTTATGCTTTCCTCTCACATGAAGCATGTGGGTGCAGAGCAGCAGCTGCAATAAATGCCGTGTTTTCAGTAATAGTCGATGTTTTTGTTGCTCTCAGCTGTAAGACCAAGTCTAACCACTGTGTTGTCTTGAATTCTGTGAAACCATTGTTTGAGCCTGCAAAGCCCTTCACCTGCCCTCCTGTAACCTGAGTTGAGCGATCCCATGTGCCACAGAATAGGGCTTTGGGGCTGAACGAGAATATTGGATACGGGGCAAACACAGGTGCATGACTGCTGGCTCCCTTCTCGTTTGCATAATAGCAGCCAGGTGATTGCGGTGGGGAACTGCGAAGCACAGAAGAGATAAGGGCAGTCATTGGAGTGTGCTGCCTTAAATCTTTTTGCTTTAGCAGTATGTTTTTTCCTCTCAGAAAAACTGGACATGAGAAGTGGAGCCTTTGTGAGGTGGAGCAAGCAGGAGTGTTCTGGCTCTCCCCGTTCCTCCTGAACCTGCGTTTGCCGGGTGCTCGAGTCCATTGGCCGTTGCTCCAGCCTTATTCCCAGCAGTAGGTGCTGGGTTTGTCAGTTACTTTGGGAAAACGGGGAGCAGCCTCTGGCCGTTGTTCATGTTTCTCAGCTGCTTCTCCTCCCTCCCACACTCTCCTCCCCAGTGTGAGATCTGTCCGAAGCGGCTGCTGTTGGTAGGACAGCAAAGGAGGAAGGGGAGCAGCACGGTCCTCAGCTTGTCCTGTTAAAGCACAGGCCAGGTCTCGGGGGAATTGCTTGAACTTGCACAGCTATAAACGTTTGTTTGGCAGTGACAGATAGAGAGGACCTTGTTTAGCCTGCAGGAAAAGCAGAGGGGGATGCTTTTGTTCTCCGTTACTGGAGCAGGCATGGAGAATGGGTCCAGTGCAAGAGGATAAATCTAAAGTCGACCCTAATGTTTGTAGCCGTCACAATGTGGTGGTAGTCAGCAGGAGATGTTGGACAGACTGTGCGGTCAGGTGTTGAATGGAAGTAGTTTCTTTAAAGATGATTTCTCTGTTGTTGCTTTGTTCAGAAGCAGATTTTCATTTGGTTGTTAGAACAGCCAATTCTTCGTTGTATGGAAATGGAGGTTATCTGACTTCCAGCTGTGCTGTGGCACCTGCTGGTAAAACATTAATATATTTTAATGGGTTCAGTGGAAGAGCCATCTCTTATTGGCAAAGGGCTATCAGGTCTGACTGTTACGATGCGGATCCATATATGGACTTAAGTATTTGTGAGATGGCTGGAAGTGTTCTGGGAGCTCCCCTCCGGTGGAAGGCACTGCCATCAGACAAGGAAAGCGGTGTGGGAGCAGGAGGGGAGGGAGTTTGGTGGCTGTCCCCTTGGTGCGGTGTGGCTCCTGCTAAGCGGCAGGGGCTGTCTGTATCTCCTGTGCCCCCCGTGGAAATGAAGGATTGGACTGTGATACAGAGAGCAAGAGGTGGTATTTGAGAGATGGATGTTGATGCTCAGAGTTTGGAAGTAAAGAGTTTTGTCTAAGGACTTTGGGGCAAAGGTTTTACAGTTAGAGATAGTTGAATCATATAGTTTCATAGGAGGAAGGTCGTAAGTGCATTGGGGTTTCTTCTTCATCTCCTTTGGTCTATCCAGTGAATGGCCTCTTGTTAACTATCTTCATTGTCACATGTGTAAGTTCCTCTGTTACTAGAAACATCTCAATTCCAAGTTTTGCTGGGTTGCTGAAAATGTAGTCACATAAAATAAAAAAGTTTAACAATTATAGGTGATTCATTTTCTTTATAATTCATCATCTTGACTGTATTTAAAAAAAAATCTCTTAAAAATACCCCAAGCAAATAGTCATACCTTAAGCAAACCCCTTTTTCTGGTTGCTTACGTGTGATGTAATGGTTTATGTGGACAACCTACCTCACTTTAATCTTATTTATTAAATGCAAAACCAGAAAAAAATCATTTTTCTTAAGGACAGTGTAACTATTTCGATGCATTTTTGAAGAAGCTGGTTTTTCCCTGATTGCTTTCATAACCAGGAGACCTGGAGCCTTAAGCACTACTTGTTCCTGGGGTAGCAGCTGTAGCATCGGTGCAGTGCAGCAGCAGGGTATACCGGCTGTACAGGGCAGGGGACTCCCGCGTCCGATTCTGCTTTGGACATAGGTGCTGTTGAAAAGTTCTACAGCCCTGCAGTGATATATACATTTTGGGTTTGTCTGGACAAAGAGGTTGGTTTTCTTACCTACGGATATCACTTTCTTGGTTCATTCTGAAAGATGCCATGGGTAATTCCCATTTGGCTTATTACAAAATGTTCCTCTGCTTCTGTATTACTTCTACATTCTGTATTTTAAGGTCAGTTTCTCAGTAGTAAGTAAAAGCAACAATTAAGTTAGAGCAAGATTACTTTTGCTGTGTCTCTGACTAATTCCCTAAGGTCTTGTCATTTTCACAAGGAAGCCAGAGGGATTTTTGTCTCCCATTTTTACAACTGGGTTTTGCATCTCACTCTGTCTTGCAAGCCTTGTTTGGTGTGAGTTTTGGAGGAGCTCTTGGTTGTGGGGATAACGGAGCCTGTGGGGCAAAAAAAAAAAAAAAAGTCACGATTCAAGGATGATACTACAAGTTCTCCTAGGTGGCAGTTTTTCTTCTTGATGGTGAAAAACAGGGAGGCTGTGTTCCTCTCACAGCTTTTTGACACCTTCTGCAATACAAACAGACAACAAGATGGGCTTCATTGCTCACGGCAGGGTACCCCCAGCTGGCTCTGTGCGTGATGCTGAGATCTGAACCAAGGGTTCATGCTGCTCTGACCTGTGTGAGGAGACTGGCCTGCGTCTCGTCCAGCTTTGAATGAGCAAAAAGCCGTCCCACAGCCCCACTGAGATACATCAGGAGCGGCAGCCCCTGTGGTCAGCGCGCCTCCCAAACCCAGCTGCGCTTTCCTCGCGAGCTGGAGACTCCAGGTGCAATTCTGTCCTGCCAAAGGTACAGCAGGTAGGATACAGGACAGCTGCACCAGGAAAAATATCAGAATTTCCTCCTTCCTTGTTTTAAACAAACCCTAGAATATACTGCTGCCTTAACCAGAGCTGATGGAGGAACTCTGTATTTATTTATTTATCTCATTTATTTATTTATTGATTTAAGTTTGTGACTGTTGGATAAGTGACAGGACCATGTTGCTGGTAGCTTGGAGTGTTTGAGATATCGGTGCCAGTGTTTTGTCAGGTGTGGGCTTCTCAACACAAGCTAAATTTGTGTGTGATAGCTCCGGAAACTGATCCGGGGAAGTACATAAGTAACTCAAATGTTTTTTTTTTGTGGTGTGTGGTTTGTTTTTTTTTTTTTTAAATCGTTTATTCCATGGAATTTCAGATATCATGTAGTGACTGCAATTGTAGCAGTTCCTTGTTCATTTTATTAAACAATGGAATGTATGGTGTTAAGGTCCTTAGAAAGGTGTTTCCTGTAGGTTGGATTATGTCACCAGCAATCAAAGATTTTACAGCGGATTTTACAAATGTTTACATTCCCCAAAATGTCAGAATAGTGGAAAGTTTAATCTTCTCTCTCTACATACCTTCCTAATCTAATTCCTTGATAACTGGGATGGTTCTTTTTTAACACAGACACACATGCAGTAAAAACATTTTAAAAATGAAGTTGCACAACTAACCAAATAGTAGATACCGCGCGCTCCAGTGTCAGCATGCCGTGAGCTGTTCATTTGTATTTCACTCCTGGGCGTGCCTTCCTGCTCAGGTCCTCTGCTGGTGGCCACACACCTCTGGTACTAAAATCGCAGTCTGTCGGATAGAGGCTCTTTATGCAAATGCTGTTGCCTACCACCTTTTGATGCAGTTATTTTAGGTTTGAAGAAAGTTAAATAATTGTCTTCTCCTTGCATTGTTGCCTTTGTTAAATACAAGAAAGATCACGTAGGGGTTTACCTTGTGGGTTGCTTCAGGGAAGTGCAGGTTAACACAATGCATCAAGTCGGATAGTAGGACCAGCAGTCTTTCTTTGAACCAAGAAAAGTTTTAAAATCTAGGTCTCCCCTTAAAGCAGCCTCATAACATACTTACTTAGATGTTGATGTCTGTGTGCCAGTTTTTGCCTTGTCACTTGAGCACAATGGAAGTACTGCTGGGGCGCAGAGGACTGGGTGGAGGGTCGCACTTGGATGGCTCATCATACACCAGTGATTTTTTTTTTTCTGTTTCATTTTTTTCTTTTTAAAATAGAAGCAAGCTTGTAGGTTGCTTCAGGTGACGATGGTGTAAAGGGTTGTGGTTCTCGCTGTCTGGTGTCATTGCAGTTTGAAGACACTCTGTATTGTTTCATTGAACTTACAAAAAGATGGCACCATGCAGTAAAAATCTGTCGTACGTGTGTCCTTGTGAATCAGTCTTGATATACTGCCTTCATTCTTCCTTTATCCTGTCCTGGCTGCGGCTGGTAGGTGAGCCAGAGTGCTTTCTTTGCTAAGCTCTACTAGGATTTTGATGGATGTTGGCTACCCTTGTGTTAGCTTTTTGTTTTTTTAGGTTTGGTGTGGTGTGTGTTGTTTTTTTTGTGTTGTTGGTTTTGTTGGTTTTTTGGGGTTTTTTTTGGTTTTTTTGTGAACCTTGCATCCTGTTTGATGCGAGTGAGCTGAAAGGGACAAGCATGCTTGCAGCGTTAGGTCTGTCAGGAAAGGAGGAAGGCATGAGAACATGAATGAATAGATCTCGAGAGCCAGCCTGATACCCCACAGGTCAGGCTGCAGAGCCGCGCTGAGCTCCGGACGTGGAGGCGATGCGTTTCCTCAGCCTTGCAGAGGAGGCTGGGAAGGTGGATCGGCCAGGCTTCTACTTGGGGTGACTGGACATAAATGAGCCACGTTACTCCAGTGCCTGAAGGCTTCCCAGAGCCTTTTCACACGCTGTGCCTCTTGTGGCGTCCCAGGTGGCATTGCTGTGTTTGGCCGCATTGAATTGGACAGGTAGAGCCATCCCAGCCTTTCAGAGTGGAACCGAGGTGCAAGGAAACAGTGAATTGACGAGCTTGTGCTGCGCGGTTGTGACGGAACAAGGTGAGGAACTTGGATCTTTCCACTCCCAGCCTGGTCCCAAGGGTCTAATCTTGTTCTGTAGTCTCTCCCTTCTTTATAAAATGTGCATACTTCATGCAGAGAAAACAGATACACACCTGAGGTCCGGGAACAGTGCTCAAGTAACAGCCCTGCCTCAGGACACGATGCTCAGAGTGTGTGGCACTGGGAGGTTGAAACTGCAAGTGTGTTAAAATAAAAACTACATGTCCCGAGATGAGGGAGAAGCTTTGGGACTGAGTTTGTGTGCTTGTCTGTCTCCCCACTGATCCCGGGGCAGGTGTTTGCCAAGCACAGCTGCTTTGCAGAATGAGGAGAGAAGGCGCATGCCAGTCCGGCTTTCTGCTAACCTGGAACAAGGAGCGGACCTCTGAGAATAGCAGTGTGACTGTTAGATGTTCTTCCCATTGTCTCAGTTTGATAAAAAGCATTCCTCAGGTCAGCAGGGTTCGCTAAAAGTTAAAACTACATTGTGCTGTTTCCAGCTGTGACTCCGGTGCTCTCAGGAAAAGCCCACGTGGTAGAAGGTTTAAGAAAATAAAGTAAATGAAGCCCTAGGGAACCATAACAAAATGGAAAAAAAGCAGCGTAGACTGTGAAAATAAGAATTAAGGAGCCCTAACCCAAATTCAAAAAGGGCTTCCCTCCCCTCTGCTTTGCTAACACGTATCAGTGATGACCAAAAAGGCATACTGCAAGCAGAAGGGATCTGAACTGGGCGTGTGAGGAGGGCGCCTGGGATGGTGGAAGATTGCAGGAGAGCTCATGGATGGAGGAGAGCAGGTTGGAAGGAACAAGATCGTGTGGAAATGCATGGTTTCATAAGTGAGCATCATAAAGAATTGTATTTATGGAATTAAATCCAGCAACCAATATTTAATAGTGTTAACATCACTTAGGAGTGTCTGTACTCAAATAAGTTCCTCTAGAAAAGCATCCCTTTTATTTTTGTGAAATTGTAATACTTGCTTTCAGTATTGTTTCCTTTCAAGGACACTGTAGTGTTACTCATTTTGACGCTTCCTCTTCCGTGTGTGCAGGAAAAGCATATCTTTAGGAGGGAAGAAGTTAATACCGAAATCAGTATTTAAGACAATAACTAGTTATGGAGCATCTGCCACCAGGTTGGTGACAATAATGACATGTTTGGAGAGACATTGTGTGTTACCTTTGGACATGTTTGCGTGGCTCAGATCCCCATCTGAAAATGGGAAAAGTGGAGCTTTTGCTTTTGAGCATCCTTCAGAAGGTGTGCTGAGGCATGAACTGAACAGTAGGAGTAGTTTCGGGAAGTGCGTGAATGTTACGGTTACCCATGTGATGCTGGAGATGCATAAATCTGTGCTAACAGTGAAATATTCTGTCCGGTCCTTTTCCAGGGCTGCCGTAACCTGCAAGTTTGTATGGAAAAGCAAAGGCATTCTTGGCATATTTTCAGTAGTGGTGTGTAATTTCAACTCCTCTAGCTTTGTGAAGGACCCAATCCAGAGTTGAGGAAGTAATTTTTTTTTTTTTTTAAATTGATTTAAACACAGTTTTGAGGTCACGGCAGGTTAAGGAGCCCTGTTAGGCAGGAGCAGCGTTCGGTGGGTGCTAGAGAATTCCTCACCGCTGCTCCCTGCGTGGAGAACTCCCTCCTCTCACCTGGCAGGAAGCTGGAACACACATTTGCGTGGCCTGCGTGAATTCCTAACTAGTCACACCCCAAAGTTTCCGCCTGTTTGTGTGTGGGGGACTTTTTCGGAGTGGAATGCCTTCATCTTTTCTTCCCGGTCTTTTGCTCTGATGGTGGACTAGAGTGGGGAGGATGTAGAGAAGAATCTCCTTCCTTCTGGAAGGCTGGCTGAGGAACAAGTGCTCACACAGTAAACGTCTTCCCGGTGAATGTCTGGCCGTGGGTGAGAACCATGTATAACTGGAACTCTTAAAAACCAATTCATTGCACACTTACGTCGCCAGGAGCTTGCAATTCTTTATGTACAGTTTATTTAAGTCAAACTGATCTTTAAAACCAGTTCCGTGCAAATACATGTCTGCAGAAGCTTGTTGGGCAGGGGTTGTTTAAGCCATGTCAATGATGATGTGTGATACTGAAAGGAGCCTGGTTTGAAGCAGTCTTAAGAATATTCCTGTGACCTTTCGTACTGCTTGAACTACCTGAGATGAACATCTCTCTTCAGGTAAACGGGTGCACTTCTCCTGTGTGGGCAAGCCTGGAGAGGAGAGACGGACCTGGGATGAGCTGGGATGGGGAGGCAGAGGATGCACATCCCAAGGGACTGAGAAGTGAAAGAGAACAAGACCCAAAGAAATAACATACGCAGTCATGCACTAAATGAAGGGGTGAATACTTGCCAGTTAAAAAAAAAGTGGAAAGTCTACCAAGCAGCTCTTTGTTCCTACCTCAGGAAAGATGAATGCTTGCTTAGATGCTGGGGGATGCTCCCAGATCCGGGAGTTTTAGAGTTCAGGCTTTAAAAGTTAAGCATCATTCTGTCCAACACTCTTCTTGTTTTCTAGACTTATAAAGGTTTGCCTCAGAATAGCCTGAGCCTATTTCTGCTTGCTTTGTGATTCAAATTTAGCAATGATACCTTCTGTTATTCTTTATCCAGTAATAGAATATATAGTGATAATATATATTTAGATCAGGAGATTTCAAAGAGGTTGAGAGTACATACGTGTGATACAGAGGACACAGCTCATGTTTTGTGTCTGCACTCACTGGTCCCAGAAGTTTTTTTTTTAATACTTTTGGACCATTAGGGACATTGGTGTGGGACTAAAGTGATGTTGATTTATTTCTAAAAATGTTTCCTAAATGAACAAATGTTTTGTACATTTCTCAGATATGACTGAAGAATAATTTTGCTTGATTTTTTTTGGGGGGGGAGTGAGGGGGTCTCTTCTGTTCCACCCCCCTCTTTATCATGAAAAAGCAGCCAGTTAATACTGGGCTCTGCTCCCAGTGATCTTGCTTCTGTGTCACTTTGACGATGATCTGTTGAATTACTGATGCTTTATTCAACCATAATATTGTTGTTGATGTGTTTTTTCTTGGGGGCCGTAGTAGAATGAATTTGTTTTGGTGAAATTCAGACTTTTTTTCTTTTAACATATTTTGTAGATTTTAGAAGCATCTTCTACAGACCTGATAATAGTGTATAGAAAATACATACGTGTCAGGTGGTTAGAGTTATCTCAGGGCTTGCGCAAAGCTGCTGCCTTACACCTGTGATGCACCTGAGGTATTTTAACTCTGTGCTTTAACACGCCGTGATTTTTGAGCTAGACGGGGCCACCCAGTGATACCTCGTATTTTTACAGAAATAGTGCATCTTGAATTCAGGCGTGGCTCAGTGTGTTCTAATGCAGAAGTAAAAAAACAAGTTTTGTACATCTTAGCGTTCTGAAAATGGGTCAGTGATTATTTTGCTGGTGACTGAAGGATGGGGGGAAGGCAAGTTTTTAAGGAAAGGTGAAGTCTCTTATTGAAACATAACTTTTAAGTGGACAGAGCCACATAATCTTTTGGGAACCCAACCCTTCTTCAGGTTCAAAACAGGAGCCACAAACTTGAAGTGAAGTTGGCTGGGACAGTTGTTACACATGGACTCCCTGTTGATTTAGTATCAAAATCTGCCAGAGAAAGGAAGAGTTTGGGAACCTAGAATTCTTAAATGGACAGGAGAAGGAAAATTGTACACTCCATTTTTTTTATCCTTCTTAATATCCAATTAACTGAAGTATTTTAATCCATATCTTACTTTGATTTTTTATTTTCACCGTGCAGCAGATGCATTTCTGAAACAGCTTCGATCTAATGTGCTTCTGGATAACAGCTGGTAAGGTGGCCAGAGGTTGACCTGATAGCTCTGTATCAGAGTTTTGAAGCTTACATGTAGGCTTTTCACTCTGTATAAAGCCATTAAGGCATGTCTATATTTAAAGAAAATACCAAAGGGAGCTTTTCAGGCTTCACGGTACTCCTATTTGAAACTCAGTACAGTGTACACTTGACACAAAGATCTCTAGCGATGCTCTATTCTGCCTACTTAGATTGACAGATGCTGCTGCTTTTTATTGAAATATGTCAAGATAGAGGAGGGATGTGATAATCCTTCCCTTTTCGGGTAGATCTGTGCTGAACTCAGAGACACTGGGTTGCCCGAGAGCGCGTTCCAGGCAGCATTCACTGCTTCAGGCGGCAGGAGGAAAGTTCCCTGTGAAGCCACTTCAGTGATGGATTTCAGAAGTCTCCACTTCCTTCTCGTGCACGCAAAGTGTCTTGCAGTGAGTGCCATGGCCCCTACAGATGGAAAAGGGCTTTGGGTTAGGCTGTGAGACTTGTAGAAACCATGTTAAAGAATCACGTTCTTGCTGAGGGGTTTGTCCGATATTCCGTGCTTTTGTCCGTCTGACGTGTGTTTGGTTTTCAGTGACCAAGTTCTAGGGTGCTGTGTCCAAAGGCTGATGAGTAATTTTTAGTGTATGGTGTGGTGTGTTTGTTGTGGTTGTTTTTTTTTTTGTGTGTGTTTTTTTTTTTTTCCTCCAGTTTTTGTGGAGCAAAATTGCTTTTTCTTTTAATGTTTTGTACTTAAGGATAAGGAAACTGTATTGACCCTACAAGCAGTCCAAGTATGTAGCAGTTCATTTGATTAGTTGCTGGCTGAGGAATAAGGTGTTAAATCTGTTTATGTTTATATTAGTACACCATGAAAATTTGCTATTTTTGTGTAAACATGACTTTGGCCATCATTCTGGACTTATAAGCACTTAGATTACTCCTGATGTGTAATTGGAAACAGGTGTTGGTAGAAGTCACCTTTTGATAACCTACTGTTACATTGTCATCTGCAGTAGTGATGGATTTTGAGGAGTGCTTTAAGGGTATGTAAAAGCCAAACAGACAATGGCAGTAGTAGACAGATCAGCTACAACTGGGTGAGGATTGTCTCCTTGTATTTACACAGCACTGAACCCAAAGTGTGTGTTGATCATTATCACTAATAATTGTACCTTTTTTTTTCCCTAGGTCACTGGCAAGTGTAGGAAAAGAACTGAAAGATAACTTTTTGCGGGCCCTGGCAGAAAGAGAGGAAGCCAATCGTACTGGAAAAATTTCTGTGAGTACTTGTGAGATCACAGTCTTCTTAACAGCTTAAAAATGAATCTGACTAGCAAAACGATTTATTTTACATGGAAACTTTAGGTGGAGCATTTGAAAAAGATTATTTGATTTCGGAGAGATTCCTTGAAACGCAGAAATTTGTTGGTGCTAATTTCTTTTTTTTTTTAAATAAGCAAAGCTCATGAAAACGCTGCCCAGGAATCTGTAAAAGGTAAGTGATGAGCTGAAGGCCGCAAGAGGAAAAACTTCTAGTGAAGCATTTCATAAGAAGTTGTAGATTCCCGTCTTGAAAAATTCATTCCCATGTGTGCTTTAAAATAGAGGAAGATGCAGCCTGGTTGTTAGGAGAACCTCTTTGAACCTCATTAACATGGGTGCTATTGGAGTTTCTCTGCTGAGTTTTGGAGATGTGCCTGATATGTTGCATCTGACATGGGGAATAGTTATGAGCACAGCCACGTGCCTCTGGACTCGTCTGGCTCGTCCACGCTAGCAAAGCTGTCTGTGCGCCGTGCTTGAGCAGGGCGATGCTGGCAGAGGCCACTCGGGAACCTCTCCTGGTTTGTCCGTCGTTCCCCACATTGATGTGGGTGTGCTTGGGGACAGCGTCACTGAAGTTTAAATTGCCACCTGTCAATATCCTTCGGTTTAAAGGGAGGGTGGTCCTACATACTTGGCTTTTTAATAGCTTTGGTTCGTGCCCGCGTGCTGTACAAGGAGGGAAGTTTTGGGCTTTGTGATTTAAGTGCAGTCTGCTTCCATTTAAACTTAATAACTCAACTGAAAATGAGCCTGGAATTGTCATCCTGGTCTTGCTGCTGTGTTGAGATAGAATAGAGCTGTTCCTTGCCTTCTTTATGGAGTGGCAGGAACATGGATTTCTGGATGTTAGATTGTCTCTTGTGTTAAAGAAAAAGAAGGAAAGTGACTGCAAAGGCAGGGCTGGGCGTGCTGGAAGTCGGGACTGATGGTGATCTTATTTCATGGTTCTGCATGCTTAGGAAGCTCATCAAGCATACACAAATGATTTTTTTTTTCTTTTCTTTCCTTCAATTCTCCTAATAGAAGTAAAAGCATAACTCCCTCCCTCCTTCCCTCCATCATATAATTCTCAGGTCAATATTTATTCTTTTATGGCTAGCTAATTATCCTCCAGAATTTGCCCAGGAAATGCTGCCTGAAGTGTTCTTCCAGAACATAAGTGGACAGGCTTTCCGTGAAGCTTCAAGCACCGTGTGGTTCCAACTGGCTGACAGATACCCTCGTAACAGTGCTTCCTGGGGTATTTAGGGATTCCTATGGGAGAAATGTGACACAGAAGGTTAAATGTATGGCAGAAATGAGACAGAGTGAGCAATGCAGGGATGGTTTAGCCTTGAAAATGGAAGCACTCCGTGACTTGTTCTGTATATTCACCATAATGTTAAAAAGAAAACCAAAAAAAGCAGTTGTTAATGGTAGCATGTTACTCTTGTGATTTCCTCGCTGGCTGTAGTTTCAGAGCATGCTATGGGGGAAATGTAATTTGTGCATTTTACGGACGGGGGCACTGCAGCGTTACCCAGAACCCGTGTCAGTCCCGCTGACACTCTTCTGGCCTTGTGTAAGGACGGCAGGGCTGGGTCCAGCACTTTGGGCTGGCCACGAGCTCCCTGCAGATGGATCCCGGGGTGCCCTAGCTCAGAAGGAGAACAAAACCTCGGTGTCCTCACTGTTCTGGTGGGATGCTTTGTGCATCTGGTGTTGGGGACACTGCAGCAGCGTTAATTGAACACCTAGAATTGCATCCAGTGTAGTCTGGGAACTCCTGGAGCTTCTGTTAGAGATTCCCCTTTTTGGGTAAAACTTAACCCTGAGAAACCTGGACAGGAAAAGGAAGGTAGAATAGGTTCATATGCATCAAATGATTTTCTTTTAAACTCCTTGTGTTTGCTAAACCCAAATTGTAGCAACAAAGAACTTTGGGGGGATTTTTTTTGTTTTTTTTTTCCTTTTTCTTATGCTCTGAGGCCTATCTTTATATGTTGGAGCTGGTTTGGTTCCCTCTCTGCTCCTATGCTGCATAACCTTATGCTGCTGTGACAGCGGATGCTGAAACAAGCAAGCAGGAGCCCCCACAGCTGTGCTAAGCAGAGCTTGGATTCACGAAAGAGCTAGTAACATTTCAGCACTCTGGCTGTCGAGTTAAAATAAAGGTAGATAACTTATGGGGTAGCCTTTAAAATGAAAATAAAAAATAAATAGTGAGGGTCCTATCAAAATGAAGACAGCTGGTCTCAGTTCCCAGGTTCCCAGGCCTCCTGCAGTGGTACAATTTCTGGGCCCCCAGAACAGCCTCTGGTTATGTATCAAAAGTTTTTGGAGCAGTGAGTGTTATTACCAGCTATTCAGTACATACCTAGATATAATGAAGTATGCCAAGAGTGGAATTTCGGCCCCAGCTCTGACTCTCCTGCAGTTTGCTAGTTTACAGGAGACCCCGTAATGTTTTCTTATACACTTTAATGTGGGAATGCATTTCAAATGCTGGTTCAGAACGTAAACCTCTTGTCTGCAGTCATAAATGCACACAAAAGACATTTTTGTTTTCTGCTGTTGCATACCTAACGAACCACCAGCGAGAAGGTATTCTCGTGTGAAACCACGTGGGGTTGGATCTTGGCGGTGCCACCTCTGTTCTCACTGTGGCTGTACACCGTTGTGCACCTTGTCAGGGGCTGCCCGTGGCCTCTGAGACCCTGTGTGCTGGCTGCAGAGGAGATGAGCCCACCCGAAGAAAACGCTGCCTGTTTGGAAAGCTCAGACTTCCATTGCAGGATCCTGCCTGTGCTTGGTGAGAGAGTCACTGGAGTGCTTTCTGCGCGTCTCTGTTCTGTGTGTGGTGTCTGAACCTGCTCCTCCTGTTGAGATGAGGGCAGTGCAAGCCATGGGACTTCCTTCCAGGTCACCTGAGTTGGCCTAATAAGATGCATGAGGTAGAAGATAATTTTAAAAAACGAGTGGGGCTGCGGGGTGAGGTACCAACTTGAGTGCTGATGGATTTTGAACAGTACTGGTGAATTCTCCAGGTCCTCGTGAATTCACCTGAGATCCAGTGCAAGTCTTAGGATCAGATGAACTTGGCAGGCAGACAGATCTCTGCTTCTTTACACAGGTGTATGTGTACTCTATCTAGCCCTCACCTATACTCTGGTATGCATTAAATATCGTTTGTTTATTCAGGGCAATAGAGGGCTCCATGGATATCATAGTTTGTATTTACAGAAGCCGTAGGGAGTTATGCAATGCTCGGGAACTCCTTCTTGTGTCCCAGAGCAAGTCTCTCAGTTGCTGTATGAATACCTTGAGGCTGATCTTTTGGGAGAGAGGCTTGGCGTAACGGGGCAGAAAGGAAGACTACAGCGACGCTGATGAATCTGCAAGCTTGGGTTTGGATTTCATGGCTGTCGGAACAAGTTATAGTTACGTTGTCACAGGCATCAGCGCCAGCATCACAAGTGTTCAGGAGCTTCAAATAGTTAGGTGGAATCTGCCGATGGAAATTAGGGACATTAGTAAGCTAAGAATTCATCCCTTCACCCCTGTTCCACTGATTGGGGGGAAAAAAGGTTCCCTCCCCCCCAAAAAAACCCCAACAAACCACAACCCAAACCCCTGATGTTCCTGTCTTCACTCTTGTAGGACCTACAACCAGGACCGGATGGAATTCGTGCCCAGTAGATTGGAATTGTTTAGTTTTTTCTGCATTGAGTATTGGCTGTGAAAGCAGGTGGTTGGGCTTTTTTTGACTTTAAGATGTGTATTACTGAAGCCCTATGAAAGCACCGGGTACAGCTTGTTCCTTTAGAGCCGTTCAAAGAAACGACTGTAGCTGACTCAGAAAAACTCGTGAATTAGGCACGTTCTAATGTACCTGTTTCCTGCACTCAAAACTCAGTGAAGCGTAAGATTGTGGTGTTTGTGACCAACAATGCTGTTCTGACATGATCATTTTTCCCTTTACTGTTCCCCAACCTCTATGAAGGGTTCCCTCAAGAAAAAGAGGGTATTATAGAAATGTTTATTTGCCTTTTAACTGAACTCATGTTTGTCTGTTTAATAAATTCCTATGGAAATTACGTGAGTCATGCAGGTAATCGCAACTTAATTTCAAACAAATCACTTCTACCCTTGAAACACAAAATATATATATCACATGGCATTTCACTGGAAAGAAAGTAGTATGAAAGAAATGAAACAGTGTTTCTGCACTGTAGATGTAATCTTTGTATTTCATCTCTTGAAGGCTTCGTGTGCTTTTCTTCCCAATTAAAAGGGGGTAGGGATGTGTGGAAATTATGTTACTTGATGAGACTACTTGTGCAGATGGTGAGTGGAACCTTTTTTCCTTATATTTTATCTCCAGAAATCATAGATGTGATTTTCTGCTACTGTTTGTGTACTGGTGGGTGTTTGGCAAGAGGTGTAATGGGGTATAAAAGCACTTGGAATGCTTGGAAGTGAGGCCATTGATCCAGAGTCCTTTGAACCCCAAAAACAACTGTTAGGGATCTGGCTCTACATTCGTGGTGTAGTTTTATTTCTAGTATTTCACTTGTAGGATTGTGAAGTACTGGCAACTGGCAGAGAAGGGATAAGAAAGCCAGCAAAGAATGTTACATAAAATGTTACACAAAGGCAGCTCTTGAATTCAGTATGATTCTTCTTTGTGTTTATCAACTCTGTTCTGGAGAAATGGATATATAATAAGGACCAGTCAGTATAAATTTTTTTTCCCCACGTTGCTTCTCCCTAGGTCAAAGGTGCAATATTGTGGAATAATCATTCTAATTTAATTGTAACATGTGGATTGTAGATTGTGTTAAATGCCTAAAAACTGCGTGACGGGATATAATGTGTTGTGCACCGGAAGGCTGGGAAAGTGATAATCCGTGTAGAAAAGGATGTGGAAAAAGAGGCAAAGTATAGAACATCTTTTCTTTCTTCATTCTTTTCTTTAATTTATTGGATGTGAAGCAGAAGTTAGGAAAAACTGAGTTCGTTTCATGGAATACATGAGCTGTATCATTTCACTGGCGTAACGGCCATGAGTAACTGCATGTTGTTCGTGCTGCGGCAAATGGTCGTGTTTGAGGTCAGCTGGCAGCAGGGCATGCGGCGTATTCCTGGAATGGTTTTAACTGTCATCAGAAGACCTCAGGGTTCACTTAGAATTCCGATCAAAACGCGTACTTTCTAACTGCTATTAATTCAAGACCAGTTAAGCTCCTTTTCAAGACGTAGTTGGTTTTGTTTGTCTCAGCAGGAGTTTTTGGCTCCTTATGAAGACAGCTGGCAAGGGACTGATGAGGGATTGCGTATGTGAGGTGTGTCCACGTTTGCATTTGAGTTGAGATCAGGAGAGAGATTTTTGAAACAAGTCTCTCTGTGGGTCCCCCCTTACCACCTGTTGATCTTGCATCACAGAGCAATCTTGGAATGCACCAGTTGGCTGTAATTAAAAAAAAAAAAAGAGCCGTTAAATAAGAAGCTGGGCTCCAGGGGCACCATTGTCTTACAGATAGCCAGTTCTTGGGATCAGACTAGTGCTGCTGTGGCCACAAAACGTGCATGTTGTGGGGACACAGGGTCTCTGGCTCTAAGGGTTTCATCCCTGAAGACCTGCCTTTGTGTCGCGTGTCTCTGCTGTGCAAGTGTTGCCTGAGTCTCCTGAATAGGACCTAGATTAGTGCAAAGTTTTTGCTTTTCCGTGGACGTCTTAAATACAGCGAACCCAGCAAAGAATAGTAATAGTGGGGAAATAGGTTGCGTTATGAATGCAAGTGTAGATATATAGAGCGAATGTACGTTGCAGTTCATCTTGCTGTATTTGTGAGAGCAGGCTGTGTTAAACACTAGCACGTGCAGTGGGAAACTTCCATCGTGGCCTATCAGCTCGGAGAAATAAAATTCTTAATGGGAAGAGAGCTCCTTGAAGTGGGTAATGCTTTGCTGAACCATCAAAGAGCATCACTAAAACACAGATGAACAAGTGATCACAGATTATAAATCAATCAAACCAAAGCTACCGTTTTGTTTTGCTAAAGCAGCTATGGTTGGCCAATTGAGAAGACTAATTCTCAACATCAGGGTACTTGCATGAATAGGATTTAACAACTCATGTAAGAAATATTTCTAAAGACTTTTGTTTTCAAAAAACGTCATTTGTGTGCAGAAGTTGTTGATGGGGAAGAATTTGTCGTGTGTTCATTCACATTCTTCTCAAATTGTGTATGTAAAAAAAAAGGGATAAGGATGGAAATATAAGTGACTATATAAATAATTTCACTAGAAAACATGTTTTTAGAGGCTCCACAAACTCGGGTTAAATCCTTGACTAAAATACACATGGGGGAGAAAAGGGTGTTTTTCCTATCTAACAGAAGAACTCTGTTTTCCAGTCTTGAAGCAGACTTCTGTGGGATTCACCCTTTTCTAATTGATTGAAGAGGGGTGTTGATAAATTTTGAGACAGGGCCTTCTCTCCAGCAAAGAAATCAAGAATTGGAGGGCTCAGATAGCATTACATGATCTTGCTGTTAGACGTTCTCTAGGCATGTGGAAAATAAGCCCGAGTCTGTCGTGTATTGTGTTGGCTGGCTCCAGGTGGGGAGTGGCTGTCCATAATTTCCTCTTGCCGTGGGAGGGGCAGTTGAGTTGCCATCTTGCCCTTTCTAGGGAAAGCAGCAGAACTTGGGGGTAGTGCCGTCCTGAGGGATGCCTTTAGGGTGTCTGTCCTCCAACTGACCAGGTCTCTTGGACTTTTAAATTTTTATTCCCTGGAGTTTGTTTTGTCTTGTGAAAGCTCAAGTGGCTGTTCAGTGATTCAAATGTGTGTGTGATTCACGCTCCATGGTGGTCCCAGGGTTTACTTGTACTTGGAGGTTGGAGGGATTTTGCCAAAGTCAGTGGCTATTCTGACACTTTGAGCTAAATGGAGCCAGAACCCTGTCTGCTTTGTATGCATGCTGCTGCGTTACAGTCTTCCTTGAGACACTATTATTTCATGGGGGGAAAAAAAAGGTCTTCAGTGTGAATAAAGACCTTGGGTTCTGTACTGGTCTCAGGACTTTGCTGCTGCTGTCACCTAGGTTCCTTCTGTATTGAGCACAAAGTTGCATTTGATCTTTTGTCGGCTTTGTATTCTCAGCAGTAGCTTTTGCAGGTGTAAATGCAAGCCCAGTGGGTGTAACAGGAGTTAAAACTGGTTACACACAAGATCCCAATTGAAATCTGGGAGATACTTCTAGAACTCTGGAGATTCTTCTTTATTGCTCCTGGGCACGCACAAAATGAACCCTTGTGAACGCCTTAATGAAACATATTGTCAGTTCTCAGTAAATAAGTAATACCACATGATTTAACTGGAAAACCTATTTCTTAAATAGCGTGCACATGTTTTAAGAGACTTCCAGTGTTTGTACTTAGGCATCAAATTTCAGGTTGCATGTGTTTTGTCATGTCAGTTTAAAACAAATAAACAGGGTAGTAGTAAAAAGATATCTGGGCAAGCTCAGTGAAATAGGATGGTACTGATAGAAAAACAGTGAGATTTTTTTTTTTTGTGATAGGAGTATTTATCTTTTCCTAGTTGTAGAAAACAAAATCCAACCATCTGGCTGCCTAATGTTACCAAACACAAGGACTTTCACATGACGAGTTATTACCTCTAAAGGAAACAATGGGGAAAGGCAGAAGGAGCTGATGCATAAAAGCTTTAAGTGGAAATGAAGGAAATAAACAGCAATTCTGTCAACAGATCGTTTCATTTGCTCAAATTAACTAATGGTCTGATAAGTGAGATGCAGTGAAAACCAGCTGTGAGAAAAGACATTCAAATCATTACTGAAAGAAGCGTAAGACGACAGCTGGAATGAGAACTAATGGGCTTTAAGGGGGTTCGGTATGTCACACGCCATATTCCTAAATATTTCTCTACTTAGAGCTTGAGTGATGTTTTTGGCCATCTTGCCTGTTAATGTGAACAGCTTTATAGCTGTACTTTGTACATGCTTGCGGACTGTTAGCCATCGCTCAGAACAGAGTTTGTTATGAGGGGTAATTTTTGCTTTTCGACGCAGCAGTTCCCTGTGATTGAATGTTTACTGGCAGAGCCACCTGGTATGATGACGTTGAATCAGCAGGTCATCAGATGGTCCTACGGATTCTTGCCAAGAACCTGGTGACCTCCTAATTCAAACCATTACAGAACTAGTCAATGGAGAATATGCTTTCATTGTGATGTATGCTTTTTAAATTGTAGAGTCATAAATGCATAAAGTGCGCCTACAGTTCACTTCTTGCAGACCTATAAAACAGTTGAGGTCAACCACATGCATCAGTTGAAACCCTCTGTGAGTGACAATGTAGATTGGTTTCATCTCAGGAACTTGAAATGTGGTGACACTGCAGGACATGGGAGGTGTTTCGTTTCATGTTGAAATCAGACTGATGGCAGGTGAAATAGAGTATGTTATAAATAATTAGGAATTAATAGCATCCATTAACACTTTGGGAACTGGTGTTTGCCTTTCTTAAGAGGTGGGAGGAACTTCAACAGAACCAGGGCAAAGCTATCCCTTCAGTTCAGTTATACGTGCGTGGATGAAGCAAATAGCCTCGGATTTTGTGTGACCGGTTCCGAGGCTGAAAACATGTTCTGCCTGGTTTTGAGACATCTGCATGGAGCCCTGTTACAGATGCAGACAAATGTCAACAGATAGATATGCATTCACAGATAAATACTTGTCAGGTAGTGGAGTATGTTTTCAGTTCTAGCTTTCCAAAAGGGTTAAAGGAGTTAAGTGCTCAGCTCCCACCAAAAGAATCAAGTGCCCCCCAAGTCATTCTCACTGCAGGCACTGTAGGAAAAAATTTGTCTCTAAGCTTATTTACTCTGTAGTTTAGACAGTTTTTTTCTGATTTAGTAACAGTATTACTACTTCTTGTCTAACATTGAAATGTTAAAATAGGACTTTGGCCCGTATCTTAAAAATATTTATGTGTATTGCTTAAATTTACTGCCTGGAGTAGTCCCATTGACTCTAATTGAAGTTTTAATGAAAAATGCCACAGATTTCAGTGGTACTGTTCATGGCAGTATGGGTGGCCTGTCTACAGTGCTAGTAGGACTGGATCTATTCAGCATGTTATGCAGCAAGCTAAAAATACTGTAAGGTCACCTGTGTTATTTTACATGGAAACTTCCATATCAGCTAATTGCTGGTCTGCTTTGCAAGTGACTTAAGGTAAGCTTGACGTCATTGATTTTTGCCCAAAAAAAGTGATACAGAAAACCCATGGGTGATACATTATTGAATATTCAAATAGATCTTCAAAGAGCTTGAGACTGTCATTGTGCCGTTTGGCTCCACGGCTCTGTTCTCAGAAGGTTGGCTGCCCAGATCAGGGGAAGTGATGGACAATGGCCATCATAGCGGTGCCACGGTGTGCACTGTCTGTGATGAGGAAGTAAAGTGTAGATACATGTTTTGTGAAATCCAGGTTCTGTGTGTGTTTCTGGAAACTGAAAATTCGTATAACGGCGGGCGGTCCTGAGGAGTGCTCTTCTCTCCAGCAGGCAGGATGCTATTGTGTGAAAATGAAACGCTTTCTCTGCAATAGTCTGGGAGAGTACCGAACACGTATCTCGATACGAGTGAAAAAGCACGTGTGAGAGAGAGATTAGCATTTGTGAGTGTTTTGGAAGTTCATTTTAATCAATGTTTGCTTTGAAGCAAAATTTGTGTTGCTTGTAGATAAACAGTGCTGCATTGGTGTGTTAGGTGTAAGCATCTCAAAGGTGGTTCAGTTACAAATTTCATTCCAACTGCTTGAAACGTGTTTAAAACTGCAGTTCTTGCGAGTCAGCAGAGCCTGTTTGTTCACCACTTTGCAGGTTTTGAACAGCTCCCCTGGGAAAAAAAAAAAAAAGAAAAAGAAAAGCAAAGCATATTTTTCACATGCCCAATCTGGTGTCTTTGTCTAGGAAACAATTTTCACTGTGAACAGCAAAATCATAGAACTATGTAGTGTAATGAGCTGTTTGATGGAGAACTATGAGAAACATGATCATTTACAGTTTAATGATGAACTTCAAAAGGAAGCGAATCTAAATTTCACCAAATAAATATCTGTTTATTTGTACTTAAAACAGTGTTGCGGAACTCAACCAGCAGCCCTTTTTACTAGGTTTTGCACAGGTAGAAGAGATCATAATGGCTTTTGACCAGTGTCTTGTAAGAAGGGATGTGTGCTTTCCCCTTTACGAGACAGAGAAAATTATTTTGCAATGTGCCATAAGCACTCTGCCTCAGTGCTGGGAACGAACTTCTCTTCAGGCACGTTGATCATGGGGTCACTGTGCTTCTGCACTGCTCGAGGAATGGCTCTTGACAGCATGTGAGAACTCTACCCTACTTTGCTTCCACAGAGCCTGCAGACTGTTTCGTAAATCGAGGTAGCCCTCTGATGCTTAATTGTTTTATTATTTTCTATTTTTATGATGTGCAGTCAGCATTGTTGTTCCAATGACCTTTTTCAATTTGGGTGTTCTGGATCATGAGCTGCAACATACGAAAACAAACACTCGAGAGTCAGATCTGCCTTACTGAAATTCTTCTGAGCATATGTGTTGGCGTATATACTCCTAACAACTATGTAAGTGTCCCACAAATGCCAAATAAAACAATACGAGAGAAAACAGATTGTTCAACTGAAATACCCAAGGTAAAGCAGTCCTTCTCCCTCCTCCTTGGCTTGAAAAATAAGTCAAAGGAGAGACCCAGCATCAGATCTTTTTAATTAGGTTGGCTGGTTTTCTTGCGAGGCATGTGTACATTCCTTGATGTTTAGGTTACCTATTTTTCACATCACTGCAACTGGAAGGGCCACAGTTTGCACTGTGGGTATTTACGTCTCTGGAAAATGTATTACAGTTTTTAATGCATGTCAGCTTGTGGACTCGTAAACATTTTAGCACTTAGAGGGCCTTGGATCTGGTCACCACAGAACGGGGGATTCCAGAAACATTGCTGTTAGTGACCTTGGGTTTGCCTTTCGCGTGTTTGTATTTTGTAAACAAACATTGTCCATTAGTGCTTCTGGTAATGCTTGCGTTCTTAAAATTAGAGATCAGCTCTTCTTCTGTGATCACCTCCGCGAGGAGACGGCTGGCTGCCAGCTCGTGTTCTATAACGTGATAATGGGCTGTTGCCAGCAGGTTGAGAAAACAGCCTGGAAGCTGATCCACGCACGTCGCGGGCAAAGGTTCTCGTCACGATAACCTGCGGCGGTGAGGTGCTATCTGCGATGTAAGCTTACAGCAGCAGGTGATCAAATAAACAACTCCAGTCAAAGAATATAATCTAAACTAATGGAGATAATTGTTCCGTTGTTCACGAAAAGAAAAAAATAGTGCAGGTTCCGTAGATTGCAGTGGGTTTTGTTGTTTAACAAGAGCAGAGCTTGAAGGAGCACTTCTTGTCTATATCCCCTGGCCAGGGAGCGCAAGGCTGATACCATGGACTGTTTTTTTAAATCCGTCCCTGGGTGCTCTGAAGGATGGCTGTGAGATGCTCCAGCTCTGCTTGTGGAGACCTGCCTGCTGGCTTTGGTTTCTGCCCTTTCCTTCCGATGGGGCATTGCCTTGGCAGCTCCTTCTCTCGAGGTGGCTGTGTAACCTCTGTCGTGACAGGGCTCTGTCAGGAGCTGACTGTTAGTACTGACAGCAGTTACAACATTTAAAAGTCAGAGTTCGCGGACAGTTGAATTTTGTTGCTCCAGACGTCAGGTGTGAGACTTGCTGACCACAGTGGGCTCTGGGTGACGCTTGCTAGCGTGAGATTAATTAAAAACAATTGTTTAATAGCAGCTACTGCTGCTGTTGCTGTGGAGTGCTCTGGACATGCCCCTGTTCGTAAATGCCCCAATGTGCTCCAGCAGCCATCCAGAGGCAAATGGAAATAGAATGGGATCAGGTCCTTTCAGAGCGGATGGCAAGTCAGCGTGAGTCCTCAGCCAGGTGGAAACTGCCTGACCCCTGTGCCTCAGCTTCCCTGAGACCAGGACTGTTGTTTCTCTCGGGTCTTTTCCATCCCCCTTCATCATGAGGCTTTCATCTCCTTTTAAAAAACCAGCCTTTCGAGTATGGGTGAAATCACACCTGTCAGTAGTGCGTGTTCTCGTTACTCCATCACTCTGTCCTTTTGCAGAAGGAATTACACGGAGGGGTGTCCCGCCATGCAAACCAGCCAACGCTCACCCTCTTTTGAGCTGCGTTCAGCGTCTTCCTCTTCATTATCCGGGGTAAAAATGAGAGATGTCACCCGCGTGCAGGGGTGGTTAGGTGCACAGTGCTGTCCAATCCCTCGGACCACCGTGCTTGAACCCAGACTAAATGTTATGTCTGAATCTTCCCCACGCCCTCAGATGTGAATTCAGGTACAAGCAAGACTGCACCATTCCTCTCAGTCCCGGCCTGTTCTCGGCTTGTTTTCTGTGTCTGTAAAGCTCCTAAGTGTTCTCCTTTTGAGGGGAAATTTACATGTTTAGGCCTTTTCTTGTTTGTTTGTTTTTCATATATTGCATTGATTGCCCAGGATCTGGCTTTGTTCTTAAGCAGGCTGGGAATGTTTATAATTTCTTTTTACTGGATGAGCTTGGGAGATACTAGTTGCTGCACCCTACTGAATTTTTAGCATTTTTTCTGTTTAATAGAAAAGTTTAGATTTATTCTGAAGCGTCTCTGTTCAGAGCCACATCTTTAGTGTATTAGCATCCTTGACAGACTGCTGTGTTTTACCTCTCTGTGGCTTAAGGCTAAGCAACTTTTGAGTTGCAGGTTCATGGTTTGGCTTTTTAAGATATGTATTTTCAGTAATGGAATTATTTTTAGTCTGGGAAATGCAAGCAAAGTCTTTAGCATTTCTTACAGTCTTTCTGAACTATTCTTTCTTCCCGTGCATGGTACCTAAATCCCAGAGCTTGTGATGGGAGTTGCTAATTCCCCCTTCAGACCTGGTTTGGACAAAGGAACGTGCTTCGGGACTTGATTTGTCTGATGTCTGAGCGGTCACGCGGCAGAACTACGCGGTCGGCAATTCCTCGCTGGGGCTCGTGTTCTGCTGTTGTGCAGCCCTGGGTGTCTCCTCCCTGGAGAGGCCACAGAGAGCACCAGGAGGAACAGTGACCGTTTTTCACTCTAGTCTCTACATTGTGCTGTTTGTTCAGATGTGTTTCAGCTTGGGCTGCGCTATGTGCAGGCTTGACTTCATGAGGAGTATCTGGGTGGCCGTAAAGCCAACCCTGGCTTTCCAAGAGGAGCCACCAGGTGTTACACCGAGTTCTTAGCTAGTGTGCTGGAATTGAGATCAATTCTGAGGACTTGAGAGTGCACGGAAGGTGGGGCAACTGTCTGTGTGTAAGAGGATGTAAGGCAAAACCCAGAAAAATGTAAGCTTCAAAAGCATTAGAAAAAAATTAAATTTAGAAGTCTAATAGATAACACATTACACCAGGGACTGGAAATTGAACTGAGCAAGAGACCTCAGGTGTTGCAAGAAGAAATCCACCACAACAAAGGCTAATTGACATGAGAAAATTGGACTCTGCGTTCACCTGACCGCAGTAGCAGCTGAGAATTTGCCCCTTAGCTGTACTCCCGTAGCCCTGCGGTGCCAGTAACCCTGCACAAACAGGTGCACCCGAGCAGCTCCTCTTTGTGAACCCAGCGAACAAAGTTAATGCTTTACCAGGTGCGGTTCACACCTGTGCTGGGAGCCCGGAGGACGGTCAAGGTTCAGAGCAGAGCGGGGGCGGCAGCCCCAGAGCCGTGCTCAGGCCGGGTGCCTGCGTTGGGCCAGCTCCAGGACTGTCCTCTGTCACCTGCCAGCCTGTGGCACCGGGAGAGTCTGGAGCATCGCTTAACCCCACCATAAGTCTGAAACGTAGCGCTGGAGGGTAACAGGACTGGTCGGGTCAAGCCGTGCTGCTGAAAAGATGCAAAATATCTCAGCTGGCACCGGTGCGTGCACAGTATTTGCCCAGTTCTGAAATGTTTACTTTAATAAAGAGCTGCCAAGGCAGGAGAGAGAACACAGGAAACCTGATCTAAATTTACAGGTGTCTGTAGACTTGCTTAGATCAGATATCCAAGTGTATCACTGTGTAACAGTGTCGTGTTCGATTGCTTTTAACTCTGTTTAGAAACCAGGTGTGCATGAGGAGAGTTTAACTGAAGCTGCAGACCTGGCAAATGCATTTTCTAATCAATGTTTCAGGAAGTTCCTGCCAATGCGCATTTGTAAGGTGTTTTCTGAAAGTGTATGTAGCTGCCATACTTAAAATGGAAGTAAACGTCAGCTGCTGTGTGGTTGTTGGAGGTGGAAAGAAAACCAGGTGGAAAACTGGGCACTGGAACTCCTAAACGAAAAGGGGAAAAGATATCCAGCAGCTCTGAGGTAAAGCAAAGGCTGAGTTCATAATCACTGCTTCAGTTATCATGTAGGAGGAATGTAGTTGTTCCATTCTCCATAAATTAGTACTCCTTATAACTTAATTCATCCTACTCATAGCAGTCTCTTTTAGTAGACACTTTTGTATGTGGTTGGCCAAAGAGAGCTACGTTAGTAGGGTGCTTTCAATGCTCTTTTCGGTTTACTGGCAAGATAAAGCAGGAAAAAAGCAAAAGGTACCTTGAGAAAATACTGATTTCGCCCTGAAATCAGCAGAGAAGCTGCAGTGCAAGCCCTGCAGGGAACACCTAGATGGGCACGTTGCTTTGAACTCGAGGTCTGCGTTGGTGTCAGTTGGGCCTGCGGTCGCGCACACCCGAGGGACGGGTGATGGGTTTTTTGGTGTCAGTCTGTGGGTTCGTTTTACCCTTTGTTGTAGGTGAGTGCTCATGGTAGCTGACTTCCAAGGACTGCAGAGGAGCCTTGCTTCCCTCTGTGTGATGTCTGTGTTGGGAGAATAGGTAGAGCGTGCGACATAATAACCGTACCCTGATTGTCAAAGGGGAAAGGGTGGCAATGGAGAATAGAGTTAACAGAGCAGGTACATGAGTATGTGAGAGTCTTTGATGCAGTGCTGACCTACCACGCACTGAAATAGGTATCCAGTGAAGCAGGGATCTCCAAAAGAAACGACTGAAAGGCTGGGAAGGAAGTGTTAAGTAAGGAATAAAAACTGCCCAGCCGTAGGTGTTGGGGAACACGTAAGAGCTCATTGTAATATTTACATTGATAAGCTCCCGGTGCAGGTCTGCAAGTTGGGCAGTGCTATCATCCAAAGTAAACCATCATTTATCAGCCTTTTCTACCTGAGGTCAGCATAGTCCTGATGCCCTTTCTGTTGGGGTCCAGCAAAGAAACATCCTGAAAAATAGAAAGCCCCTGCTTTTTGAACAGGGGAATATATATTTTATTTCCTTTTCTTTTTCTCCTCTTGATTTCTTCCTCCCCTTTTCAAGTTATCTGTAGGTAGGGCTCAGGCCTTACTCCCCTCATTAATGGATATAAAGCTGTGTTAAAAATTATTTCAGGTGGAGAGACTGTCGCATCCTCAGAAGGCAGCTCGGGGACACCTGATGCCATGTGTCTGGTCTCACTGTCTCTTTACGTGCCTGCTGAGCGCGGAAGCTGCTTGGGACGGGCAGTGCCTCCTGCTCTGCTTGTGCTTGCACAGAAGAGTTTCTCACAGGAGACTGGGGATGCTCTACAAATAAAAATAGTTTGTGTTTAGCTACATTTTCCTATTGTCAGCACAATTCCTTAGAAAAGGGCAGCGGCAGAGAAACGGCGAGCCAAGTTTTAAATTCACTAATGGTCTTGGCAACTTGCAGCAATTCCTGCCTCTCGCTGTATTATTTTAATGGTTCTCATTTCCTCCTGTGTTACACTTCTCCATGATGTCTCTGACTTGCCTCAACACTCACCGGTCTTGTGGTTTCCAGGATAGCGCCTGCTTTGTTATTTTGCTTTTCACTGTCTTCATTCCTCTCTGTCGTGTCTGTAGCATTTCATTGTGCTTCAGGAGGCTTCCTCTCTTTCAGAAAGCTCATCTGTGTTCCCTCAAAGAATTTTTAAAGTGTTAGTAGTGCAACTGTGCATAACACACTATTTGAAAACAAGTGTTAAAACACTTGGCTTTTACTGACCTTAGTGTGAGCAGGATTTTAACCCACAGCTTCTGCTTAAGTTAGTGTAGAAAAATGCTGTTGAGTCTGTCTGCAGTTAGGTTAGAGGAGAGGATTGTGAATTTTGCTGGAAGAACTTGTTAAAAGTAGCTTGTGCACGTCGTGGCTAAATTGCAGTAATGTAAAGTATTGTTCAGAGTAATTGTAAAAAAGGTGAAAAAGGAAACTGATACCAAGATGCTGCAGGAGAGTGAGAAGCGCGAGGGGGACCGTTCTGCTGTTGGTAACAGAGTGAGTGAAATTCTGGTTGCTGAAGAGAGTTCTTTGGATACGCAGAGTTTCATGCAGTCTGTTTGTTGGATTTAATCCCAAGACACTTGGAGTCTTGGTGTGAGTCGAAAGAATGAGCTGAACAAAGGATTGGCTGAGCTGAACTTGTCCTGAAGATTTCTGTTCTTTAAAAACCTTATCTCTTCCATTTTTTTGTGCCTGCTTTTTCCCACTCTTCTTTGTCTCTTCTGTAAATATTTAAGTTGTTTTTTAATTGCTGAAGCTGAGAGCACGCGTGATGTCTGCGGTTGGCGTGCGGGTGCGTTGTGCTGAGTCAGCACGCCCTGAGGTCTGATCCCGGCCAGCGCACTGAGAGTGCTCCCAGCTCCTGCTGGGCTGTCGGATGCAGCTGTAGCCATTGCAGAGCTGAAAGACAAGGTCTGGTTCCCGTGGATCACTTCGTAGGAAGTTAAACACGGCAGCAGCAGGCTCGGGAAGGGTGACTTGAAGGCAGTAAGGACACACTGGTCCCAACCTGCCTCACGTTGGCTTACGCTTGGTTGTGGTTTTACGTCATTTTTAAGAGCTGTCTTAAAATGCACCGTTTGTGCGGAAATGGGTTCCTTAAGTAGAGGAAAATGAGCACGAGTGCCTCCTATGAGTTCATGTCACCATTAGATCCACTAATTTCAGGTTGTCTGCCAAAGGTAAGCTCAAGAAAATGCTTGAGCTTCCTGTTGCCTGGTGTACGGGACTCCAGTCCTGTTCAGAGCCAGCGATCGAGTATCAGATAGTTCTTGTCAGCAAGAGCTAATAAAGGAGTGATTTTGAAGTACCTCAGAATTACGTGTAGTGGAGGGAGATTTTTCGAGGGCTGTCCAAACACATCCCACACGAGGTGCAGAATACATCGGCAGGTGGGGGCAAGCACAGCTCAAGCAGCACATGCAGAATTTCAGCTCAGCGTGGAGCAAACCACGCGTCTTAAAGTCTTTCCAGCAAAAAGCAGCACTGTATTCAGCTGCTTTGCATCAGCCACAGGTTCTGACCCTGTGCTTTTGTTTTCTGTTGGGTTTCTGGTCTCAAATGCAAGAAGTTGATCCATGGCATGCACTTACATAGTTCATTTACTAAATTAGCTTGTGTGTCAGAATCAAACAGGCAAAGTTTACATTAAGAGAAAGCTGTACAATCCTCTCTTGTTTTCTCGTGAGAGTTGCCCTGAAGGAACACTGGTCAGTTTGAGAGATAGTTTGCAAACTTAGTATTGCTTACAAATAGTAATAAAAACATGGGAAAGTCTGCTTTGTTTTTATGACTACATCTCATGTTTAGGTAAAAAAAACCATGAACTTCTTGTTGCTTTTTAACCAGTAGCTGTTGCTTAAGCTTTTGCTATTAGCAGAAGAAGCTAAAATATAAGGTAATATTTAAACTTTTATAAAATAAACCTTATAACTCAAAGAACTAGGGGTAGGTTCCCTGGGACCACTGGTGTATGTAAAATAAACCTTCCAGCTTTGTCAGAATGATGAGCTGTCTCCCATTGCACAGAACATGGCAGAAAAACTTCCCCTTCCTTTGATTTAACTCTGAGGGATGTTGTTGGTTTTTTTTTTTTTATTAGATTTTTCCCTCAGAACATCTCCATTAATTGCAGAGCAACGAAGTTTGGTTTTTATGGAAAATATCTATGAACAAAGGAGGAAGGATGAACCCTTAGTACACCGAAAGAATACTAGGTGTTCTATAAATAGGAACATTTATCAAAGCATGCTGAATGTCTCTGTTTCACATGAGCAAAGCTCTTGCATGCTTAACTTTAAGCCCAGTATCAGCAGAGCCACCTAGAAGCATGCTTAATTATAGCACACGCTCAGCTTTGCGTGCAGCTGGCTCTGTTCGTGTGCTTAAAGATGGGCATGTGCGTAAACATCGTGCTGATTTGGAGATAGGTGACACGTATTACGACGGTTATCCTGTCCCATTCTCTGCCTGCCAGTGGTCCTTGTCTCCAACGAATTTCCTGCCATCCTTTTGAACAAAGAGGACCCAGAAAGGGGTGCGATGCTCGCTCGCTGCCTTGACAGATGGAACGTTGTAAATGAGAAAGGCAGTGGAGTATAAAAGTGTCCGGCTACATTGGGTGGTAGTTACATAAGCAGAGGGAGAGGATTTGTCCTAGTTGGGCAGAGTCAAGTCTGGGGCGGGTTCCTCTCCATTTTGTGACGTTGGCGTTGGGAATCGCAGTAAGCGTGGTTCTTGGTAAGAATTGAGCAGTGCGGATCACTTCTGTAACATGTTAGCTGTTCTCACGGCACTTCAGTTGACCCAACTTCGTTTGAAGCAATTTCTCACTTCTATAGTCTTGATATAGTCTTGAAAGAAAAGGAAACATTTTCTCTTTCAGTGTCATCGGCTGTTTCTTATCCTCCCTTTAAAATATGAGGTCTGTCTCCTTTTTCTGTTTGTTTGGGGTGTTTTTGTTTGTGAGGATGTGTGTGTTTGTTTGTTTCTGTTGTCCAATGGAGATGTCATTGATGGATACTTTCTCACTATGATGAGATGTGATGCTGGGGACATACAAATGACTGATATCACAGGCTTTTGAGTCTAATAGATGGGGAGATAGAATCAGGCGTATCGATTCTTTCTTTCCTGTAGTTCCTTTCTCTGTAATGAAGAACAAGTTTCTACGTGTGGAATGATTCTGTGTGTTCCTTAGAACAATCTCTTGCTCAAAACCTGAATGCTAAGTAGACTTGAGAGGGAACTAATTGTGACAGGGAACAAAGGTTTTCTTTTGGGTGGTGTTATTGCTTTTTTTAGTAAATAGGAAATTGTACATCCATTGGTTGCCAGAGCGTAGGCCCAGGTTTTGGCCCAGCTCACAAACTGCCCAGAGGAGTAAAGCGGGAATATAACGTGTGTGGGCTCTTGAGGTTACACGTGGAATGAGAGTCCAGGATGTGACTCTGTGCTATGTCTCCTGTCTCTCTGAGAGGAACAGGAGAGGACTGACTCTTGCCGGTACTTCCAGAGCATCCTGTTGGCATGGGCTGCATGTGGAACAGCGGCGGTGGTGGAAGGGACGTGAACAATGGGGCAGCGGCGAGGGCAAAGGGGTGGTTTCTGCAGGACAGGGGGATGTTAGCAGAAGTCAGCTGAGAGAAATCAGGTTGGTTTGTGGTTGAGAGAGAAAGCAGGTAGATGCAGGGGGATGAAGTTAGAGAAATGCAGCAGAAAGGTGAAATGTGAGGATTTGCAGTCGGTTCTTTTCTGGTACAGGAGTTTGGCTTCTCTTCTGGATTGCTTCTGTTATAGAGCCTCTCTTCTGAGTTAGAGGTGAGGGTTTTGGTAGAATTGTGCCACAGGTTCTGTACAGCATCAAGAGCTGTCAAAATAGATGGAGTGTAAGAGGTGAACACCACGTACTTAGATAAACACTGATGAATGAAGGTGGTCTTATGCTCTCCAAGGTTGAAATGCCACAGTAGACATCAGGAGAATAAAAATGGACTCTTAGTTGCTTTTTATTTAATCTAATCAAAATGGAAATGTTAAAAAGTGATTGTCAGCAGCTGGTAATAGACAACTGTCCCTGAGCTGCTGGCGTGCCGGGAGCATCTCGGCGAGGCCGGTGCTGGGAGCAGGCGCTGTGCTCTGCCCGAGGGACGAGGACCGTGACTGGAAGGTCGTGCTGCCTGGGGAACGCTTGGATGGCTTTGCATTGGAGGACAGACACGTCCCCACGGTGTCATGTGGGTCTGGGATGTTCCTGCTGTTAGAACCTGAATTATCAGCAGCACGAACAACAGCCACAAAAGTCTTTCTTGGGAGCTAGGCGTTGCTTGGAGGCATACGGCTGCTGCAGACAGAAAAGCTGAGTGGAATATTAGTAGTTAAAAACCAAGGAAGGGACATGGGCAATTAAAAATCAGATGTTTAGGAAGAGAAGGATCCCTAAGAAAGATGGGAGGACCAAGCAGCTGGAGTGTCTGGGGTAAAACCAGACAGAATATCCGAGGTCATACAGCAGCGCAGTGTGGCAGTAATGGAGCGGTGACAAGAGGGGGCAGGAACGCTCCATGGCGCTCACCGGTGTGTTGGGCTTCACTGCGCACAGGGGAGCAAAGGGGAGACAAGTCGGTGCTTGACAGACAGCGTTACCGGACCATGGAAGTGTTTAAATGCCTGTGTTCCGTCTGTCCGGCTTGGCCAGCCCTACGTATCCCTGCCTCCTGCGCCTGGCTGTGGCTGGAGACTGGAGACCAGTTAAATTGTTCAGAAGGTCAGAACTGTGTGTTTTAGTGTGTTCACTGCCCTTCTGTGGATTAGGGAAGAGCTGCTAACATCACCAGCAGCTGAAAAAGTTACTTTCAGAGGTTGTCTGGCATCTTCTGACAGCATTGCATGTTGTATTGTGAGTGTTCACTTTATCCTGTCAGACTGATCTTGTAGCTTAGTCTGTTTATTATTAAAAAAAAAAAAAGGGAAGGAGTAGAGAATTTAAAAAGCGATGACACTGTGTTCAAGCCCACTGTCACACGTCATTGAATGTGTTTGCATTAAGACTGTTTTTTCTGCAGATTCATAGCACGGCTTTTTCCAGGCTTTGAGGCTGTATTCCTGTGAAGTGGAAAATGTCACAGTAGCAAAATAGCAGGCCACGGTATTATTTCAGCTTGTGTTTTATGTCTGTTCCCCTGTATTAAGTGTGACCTAATAGGTGTTGGAAGCGCAGTGTTCTCACTCAAGTTGTTAGGAATGCTGAATAGCGATTGCTTAGGTGCAATTAAAACGTCCCCAAAAGTCTTCCGTTTTCTCTGCTCCTGTACTGCTGGTGTGTGTTTGAGAGCCACGCTCCCCCCAGCCCACGCCTGGGTTATTCCAGAGGGATGCTGCCTGGTCTGGGGGCTGCCTTGAGCTACAGCCGCCCCCGGGTGCCCTCGGGGGTCTCTTGGCACATGAGCCTTGGGGGCTCACTGCAGTCTGCAGGGTCCGTGGGGGCTGTCCCTGCAGGGAGTCCTCTGCACAGAGCTGGGGATGGCGTCGGGCGCTTGTCAGTGTAGTCGGTGTTCCAGAGGAGCCGTTTGGACACCGTGTCTTGTCCTGAGCTAACCCTGGCCTCAGGACGCATCCGTGCTCCCAGATGAAAGTCCTGCTTTCTTTAAACGGTGTGAAGAAATAATTCTAAACAAGCACCAGGTGAAGCAGTGCTTCCTATGAAATAAAACGGAATTTATGACTATCTGGAGTGAAGGAAAGGCTGGTGTAACTCCCGCAGAGTCCTGTCAGCTCGGAGGGGAGCAGCCACGCTGCCGTGTCCCTGGGGCTCGCCGAGGCGGCTCTTGTGGCTCTATGCTGGGAAGGTGCCACTGGCTCAGGAGCAGAGTCAGGCTTTCCAGTTACTTTGGCTTTGGTTCGGGCAGTAACGGCGTGTGGCATTCACGGGACCCCCTTCAGCCCTTCATCCCCTTTCCTGCTGGGGTCGGGCACCGGGGTTTCGTGAGCATGACGGGTCGCGGGTCTCCCGCTTTGCACACGCTAATAATCAGGGTTTTTGTTTTGTGGACGTAATGCACTGGAAAACAAGTGTATAACTTCATTCAGGAACTTTAGAAGCGCTCGCACTCCTTACAGAGTGAATTTACGCCTGGGGCAGGTTTTGCCATTGTCCTCGCGTTGCTGAAGGAGCCAGTAGTGTAACCCCGCTGCTGGAGCACCTCTGGGGTCGTTCCGGGGCAAGCTGCATTTCTGACGGCTTTGCAAAGCTCCCCTGCAAGCCATTTCTTGTGCTTCCAAAGCCAGGCCGTTAATTTCAAATAGCTTTAGGTTTAGGCTTTTTTTTTTAAGCTTTTTTCCAGATCAGTGTTTCTTGCATGTATTGTTCACCCTAATGCATCAAGAGTTACACGTGCTTGGAAGAAAGAAGTGAGTTAGCTGTGTCGCTACAGCAAAGATAATTCTGATATGGCACAGAATGGGCAGTTGCACTTAGAAAAATGAAAAAAGATATTTTAAGTATAGAATAATTTTAAAACAAAAAAATAAGGTGTCTTGTTTGTTTTGAAATGACTGATTTTTTTAAATCCATCAACCAAATTACGTTTTAGCAGTAAATTAGCATGAATTGTACCATCAGCAAGAGAAACAGTGTTTTAAATACAGCACACAAGGTTTAGTATACCAGGTAGTTCTGTGTTTCTTACTTGAGTCTTTCATACTATTTTTTCTTCTCGTTCAGGATGGAGCAAAATATCGCCTATCTAGAAACTCAGCTTGTTAACTCTGTGTTTAATCTTTGTGGCGTCTGAGTGTTAATATGCAGAAAAAATTCTTTGGAATAGGGATTTACTAAAAATACTATATTTATGAGATGGAAATTATTCTACTTTCTTAATAGTCAAAGCTTGATCAGTATAAATTTTGGTAGCAGAATAACCTGATGGTTAATTTTAATGCAGCCAACAGTCTGTTCCTGTTAGTAAGAAAAACTAAACTGGACTTTGTGTGGTCTTATTTCCAGCAGCATAGTCATGGATCTGATCTTAAGGTTGAATAATTTAGTATCTCTAAGGATGCAATCTTAAGATTCTTAAAAATTAAGTTAGTCAAATTCTTTTTTCTGTGCTCAAATAGCTCTGTTCAACATCCAAATATTGGAGTAAAATCCTTTCCTGTTGTCTGATGATGATTCTGATGAGCGATTTAATGGAACCGTCGCCCATTAACTGAGCTGATCCCACCTCCAGCAAATTCCTATTGAGCTGAGCTGGGCAGAAATGCACATGATCTATAGGAGACAAATCGGGAAAATTGGAAAGTATGGACAGATCCCCTCAAAACACACCTGAATGTGGTCTGCATGTGGTGGGTAGTGTTCTGTGGGCTTCAGTCACACACATGGTTGTGAGATTATTGCTGGCAGAACCTCTGGAACTTGGGGAGCTCGCGTGTGTATGAGGGGATTTGTTGTCCTGTGTGGAGTTTGTTGAGTTGTATTTCCCATAGTTTTCCCCCATGAAAATCTGCTCTGTAAACCTGTTCTGATAGAAGTAATCCTACTCCTGCAATGTGAGGAAGACCTTCTAGAAAGCGTCTGGACCCTAAGTGCATTAAAACAGCAGATTTCTCATGCCAAACCACAACTGCTTTCCAGTGCCAGTAATCTTGCTTTCAACTGATGCAAATACATGTGTTCTACATCTGCCCTGGAGAGTCCAGCCCTGACATTCCTTCGTCCCATGCAATATTTGTGAAATAAAAGAAAAAAGAGAGGATTGGATATGCTTCATACAGATGGGATATTTAGTCAGCTTGGAAGTGCTTCCACCGTGGTTTCAGTGCTCAGTAACTATTCCTGACTTCAATTTAATGTCTTAAGTGTGTTCAGTTTAAATTGACGCCGAGTTGTGACTTACTCTGTCCTCGCATCAGTTGATTGCTCTAGGTCTACTGTGGAAAACAAGGGGGAGAAGATACTAGGAAACATAACCAGCAGTGGCACTGCTGCCTCTCACTCTTCCCGTTGGAAAGCACGGTCCCCGGCCCCACCACGGGGCTGACGTTTGTGGTCAGTGCTTGCCTTCAGGTGCACCCCTCTGGGGGCTTTCCCCTGCAGTTTGCTCAAAGGGGATTTCCATAGCGTATTCTGGGCTTCCTGGTGGCTAGTCCCTTTTTGTTTCGCTGATCGTTGTAAATATGTTGGGAACAGACTCTTGCTTTTAGAGGTAGTGGAACAATGGCAAGCCAAGCAGCTTCTGTTTTCCATGCAGAACTGTAGCAGTTGTGGGATGTTTTCTTTTTCTTCAACTGACACTTGTCTGCAACCAATATAAAAATGTTCTTTATGAGAGTCTGAACTAGTGTTGACAATTAGAGTTGTCAAAATAAGGTGACATAAAATAAACCCAATTTTATCTGTTGCTTGACACATTAAATTAATAGATCTGTTTATAATATTTCTTGAGTCACTCATTTTTCATGATAATCACTGATTGCCTTTCTTCTGGCTCTGAGCATAGCTGAAACCTCGCAAAGTTGTAAATGTGATCAGTTGTCCTGGGTTCAGAGCCGAGGGTAAACCCATCACAACAGTGGATATTGCCAAATGGAATTGGTTTGGCTGTTAGCAAAGACTCTGAAGCTGTGTCCTGTAAATTAGAACGTGCTTATTCCTTGACCCTGCGTGGTCTGCTGCCTTCTTTCCTATCCAGGGTGTACAAATCTGGCATCCAGCACAGACTGGAGTCGGGTACTTTGTGGAAGCACTGCTGAGTCAAATAATCAGCACTGCCGTTGGGGGAACGCACTTCAGGAGTATTGCCAGTGGGAACTGCCGCCTCGTTCAGGTCTCCCGTGTTGTAGGATGTTGAAGACTTCATCTCGGTGGGTCGGTACCTCGGGTAGCAAACTGTAAACACAGCCTGAGGTGCCGGGCAGCTCAACCCCTTCTGTCGCACAGAAAACTGAGTCAGGGCTGGATGTCTCACGGATCAAAACACAGGTCAGGAGCGTGAACCTTAGGATCAAAATGCTGTCTTGGGTGCTAAGATTTGCTAGTTCTATTTAGCAAATATTTCTGATATCTCAGGCTTAGAGATTGGCTTTTCCCGGGAGATTCCTTGGAAGCTGCCAGTAGAAGAGAGAATAATAACCTGACAGACGAAAACTTTCAAATTCCAGTTCTGAAATAATTTGTACAAATTGCTAGGTTTTTTTTTACATATCACAGGCATAGACATTTTCTGTCAAACCAAAATTTACAGAGTAGATTTATATCAACCATTGTCTAAGATGGGAACGAAATGGGGTAAGAATAGAAAAACAGGCAGTGAAATGACAAGTTGCCCTTCACTGCAGATCCTAAATATCAGCAGGTGAAGTAAATCACAGCAGAAGATGGCGATCTCCTCCTCCTTCACAGCAAACATCCTAAATGGCCGTAGTCGAGATGGAATTTCAGAAGGCAGATGCTGTCCTCCACCAGGACTCTGCGCTGCCCTGATGTCCCCCCCTGGGAGCGTGGATAGCCTCAGACTTTAGTGGAAAGGATCTGGGCAAAAGATGACCACATGCTTTTTTAGAAAAACAAATATTTTGGTCAAATGTGAAGATAAGGTAACATGAAACCTTTGACAGCCTTTCATTTTTCTCTTAAATAACCCCCAAACCCTCGCTGAGCCTTACCTGGGGTCGTAGGTGATGCTGGAAAGCCCCAATGCGGTTTCTGCAGGGAAGGATTTTACAGTGGCACTGTGACCATATGAGATCAGAGCAATTAAATGGTCTCAGTCTCAACTGTCTGCGAATTGTTTCTCAGGCACAGAATGCAGAGGAGAGAGTTTGTGCCTTGCAGCTGAACCCACATGATTTGACTGAAGAATGTCTAGCTCTTTATTTGAGGTTGGGTATTATTGCTTCTGTGCTGTGTGTTGTTAAGGATATGCTGTGAACGGTTTGTGATTCAGGGTTTTTTCTTTTTGTCCAGCAGCTAACTGGGTGTGCTCAGGTATCGGCAAACTATGAGTAATGATCTGCCTCTGGTGCGAGAAGAGGACCCTCTGAACGCCCCAAAGGCTGTGCTGAGTGTCTTTAGGCTTGACGTGCCAATTGCTTGTGTGCGTTCTTGCGGACATTGGGCATTTTTTCTGGCAGATAGATATTACACTACAGCTCTTGAACCATGGCTTTGCTGCCTGTAGAAGCAATAGGGAAACTTTATTTAAAAGAGTGCTCCTGATACGATAAACCAGAGCCCTCCAAGGAGGGAAAAAATGCCAGAATTAACGTTAGTTTCTGCCTTTCTTAAATTCCTGGCTATGTGCACTCCATTGTCTCTTTGTTCCTTGCGTCCTTACCTGGATCCGCACTCTGGGCTCGGGAGCAGGATCTCTTTTCCGTGCATGTTGGGTTTGTGTGTATGCATTCAATGGTTTCGCTTTCAAACTGTGAGGCTGTAAATAAGGGTCTAGGAACAACCATTATTGATGGGGATCTGCATGGGAGGGGATATTTTTGTATCTGTTGCATTCTCATGTTGTTTTGACCGCAGTGGGGCAAGGATCTGAACGTGGGGAGATGCAGTGATGTTTGTTAGACGGAATGATGTATTTAGCATAAACAGGTAAACTTTCAGGCACTCCAGCTGTTCTCGCTGCTGCTGTCCTGTGCCATATCCGTTACCCAGTTTGCCGTGTGACAAATTCTGGAGCTGCTTTGCTGCGGTGAGGAAGCGGCGCTGGCACGGGAGCAGCCTGTGGTGCTTGGTGCTGACCAAGCGGTGCACAGCAGCGCTCCCCAGCTTCCCCTGCCTTCGGGAACTGCGCGCTGACATCCTCTGACCAGCACCCTGGGCTGTTCTCCGCGTCGCCTGCCCGGCAGCTGCACACAGTGTCGGAGCATCTCCTGAGCAGCGTGGTGTAGAGGCTGCGGCACGTGCAGACACGCACGGCTTGGGTCTGCAAAGAGGGTCGCTGCTTGCAGAGGGAGGTCTGTCTAATTGTTAAAAGAAAAAGGGAGATCAGTGCAGTGGAATGATTGTGTACGGAAGACAGGAGCTCTAGTGTTTATTAGCTTACAATAATAATATATATTTTATAACACCTTGTAGAGGTCCTTCTGAACGCAGAGGTGGAGACCAGCAGCAGCCTGCAGCACAGACAGAACAGGAATCTGCAGAGTTCTCTGCCCAGGCAGGAAGGAGAGGGGTTGAGCCCAGATCTGTGTTCTGTACGTGGGGTTGTGCCCCTCTGCGGTGGGGGCTGTGTGCAGGGGTGTTCGTGCCAGCCCAGACTCGGCCGCAGAGGCTGTGGTGAGGTGGGGCACGGAGGAGCGGCTGGAGGGGGAGCGGGGAGGCAAGGACCGTGTTAGCACAATGTAAATGCATAACTCCACATTCTTGGGAGAGTTTTGCTGAAACATTGACTTTTAAAGAAAATATTTGGGGATTATTATTACAGGAAATAAATTTCATGGTGTTTTTAAGTTGTATCTATAAAAAGCTAGGAAGGATACTAAGCAGACAGTGCTGGTCTGCCGAGTGGCCCTGCAGCTGTGTTGGCTTTGCAAATGTTTTGCATGTGCTGTTCTTAAAGAGCAGAGGAGAACGAAAGGGGGGAAAACTCAACACAAAAACCCATAGTCCCCTCATCTTCTAAACCATGAGAATTTATATTCTTTTTCTTGTGTAATAATTGTATCAAATATGGTTTGCATTCTTCCATTAAATGTTTTAAATAATTAGCAAAGACTTCAGCTCCAAGAGGCAGCTGTTGAGAACATCAGGCATAATGAGAGCCCAACAGTATTTCCAAGGTGAAATTGCAATTATGTAAATTCCAGCTACTGGATTTGTAGGCATGGGAGCCTGGGAGAACAGAACTGGAAAGCTCTCAATTACATTGGAGAAAAGCACTCGTTTGCATTAGAGGGCAAGGCTGTGCTTGGCAGTTTGCTCGTGAGCGTGCAAATCGGGTCAGGGACGCATCCGCTTGCTTTTCTATTTTGGTGCGGAAGTCAAGTGGCTGCAAGTTTCTATCTTTATTGATTTCCTCTTGTCCGCTTTAATGAACAGCTGCACAAAGTTTTCTAACACCACTTTGAGTATTTACTGGCCAGTGTTGAGCCGAGATGAAAAGGGAGACACTTAATCTAATCTTGGATGTCTCACTGTTTGCACTTGAAAGTTTTCTTTTATGCAGTCTTTGAGCAAGTGCAGAACAAATTAATGTTATGGTTTGACACTGACTGACCTTTTGAGAATAATTATTGTCAGGGAGCTCTTGAGGCATGTTTTAAAGAGCTCTTTGCAGTAGACTACAGTAAGTAGAAGAAACTTCATTGTTTAGAATTGCATTTAAGTATCAATCTGTGCAATATCTGAGGAAATTCACCCCTGGGAATGAAGTGCTGGGCTGCTTCAACATGTCGTTAAACAGTGGTTTGGACCGGAACATCAGCCTCATGCAATACATGAAAACTAGATGCCAAGCTTTTATGTTGCGTCAGTTTTGATAAGTCAAGCCTGCATTGAGGCATGAAGGATGCTTGGATCTGGGCAGAAGTGAGCATGGGGGACAGGTCTGGCTGGAGGCGTGACCCAGGTGACAGGTTCGGGTTCCTGAAAGTCCTCATTGCATCGTTCCTTCTTTCTGCTTGGGGCGGTCGCTGTGGCCTTCTCCGCTGCCGGGTCTGCAGAGGGCGAGGAGGTGAGGAGGTGTCTCTGTGCCAGAAACACGCTTCCACAGCCTTCTCTCTGAGCAGTGGAGTTGTCTTTCAGGATATCTGTCGGGCAGCAGCCTACAGCAGCCTGTTGAAAGACGGGTGAAATGTATGAAACTGAACAGTTATTGCTAGGACGAACTAAGAATACGTTAATCTAGTCAACTAAATGTATAAAATATGCTGCATTGTGATCCTGTATATTATCGCCCCAGAGGTTTCTCCTATATTGCACAGAAAAAAGCCAGATACATTCCCCTGCCTTGTTTTTTCTCTAGTAAATCCTGTTTCAGTGAAGGTCCTTCTCTGATGGGGCAATGAGTTTTTGACTGGTATTTCAAGGACTGCAGAAGGCTTGACCTGCGTTGTGCCCAGAGGCAGCACCCAGGACTCTTGGGATGCTGATGGTGGGTACATCACCTGGAAAGTGCTCAAGTTCTTGAATCTGCTGATGGTTGTGGGTGAATAAAGCATTGTTTATGTACCAGAGCAGTAAGAAATCAACAGCAATATCCTCAGTTGGTGCAAGTCCACTGTTCTCACTAGGTTGAGGATGAGACTTAGAGACAGTAAAGCAGTTGTGCTGGCTTGTGTGGTACGCTTGGGAGAGTCAGAAATAGAAACTAGGTCTCCCTAACACCAAGGTATGTGCTTTAACAGTAAAACAATTTGTTTTCCACCATCCAAATCCCTGAGTGCTGTTTTGGAAAAATCTCTAGAACAGCAACTTTTCGTTTGAAATCCTGCTCACACAGCAGACACCTCAACTTATGTGCAACAAATCAAGATGAAAATTGCTGGTGCATACCTCTGGATTCAGCCGTGTGCTGCGAGCAGTGGTTTTGACAGATGCGTTTTTCCCCCAGAGATTGGATTCAGTTCATCAGGCTTAGGTTAAATTTGAAGGATCTGAGGTAAGATTCCAGGGCTCCATCCATTAGCCACCAAGCCCGTTCTGTCTGCTGTAAGACAAGGCGGTGGGAAATGTGACCTAATGCTTGGGAATTGAACTGGGGCCAGTTGCGCTGCAGTGCTGCGTTCATTATGTCACACCACACACGCCTGATAAGGGAAGACATAATGCTGTGGGATAAGTTCTTGTATACAAGAACTCTACAGGTCATGGAGAGAGCTGGTTTTCATTTAATAATCAAGGTATGCAGGTGCTAATTTGAACCATATGTGCATGAGGCTGAAGCCAGAGTTTGTTACACCACAGTGAAATGGCCTTGTGTTCTGGGAGGCTGGAAGGAGGCTAGGTTTAGATTAATCTTTATTTAGTGAAGTGTGTAGGCTGGCATATGTTATATTGCTTGAGTTCTTTTATTCCAGTGTCGATCAAAAAAACTATCTTCCTCTATTTGCTCCATCACTCAGAAGCTCTTTTGATACTATTGTATTTGAGGAAACGTTCCTGGGAGAGGTTGAGTTGGTACCGAAGCAGCAGCAGGTGGTTTGGCTGGACCAGGTTCTGCTCCCCCTGGAAGTCAGAGGCATTTGCCTTGTGTGTCCTCACTGAGGTGAGGGGGTTTTGACCTAGAGGGGCTTCACACAGAGTGCCCCCAGACCGAGATAGTCCTGGCTCTGCTGCTTCCGGTCTCTCCAGGGACACAGGAGAAGCTCTAAGAGGTGCTGGACTGGGGTGCGATCCAGGCGCGAGCTGCGAGTGAGTGCGGAGCAGGTGGTGCTGCGCGTGAATATACCCCCTTGTGTACTTTTAAATTAATTTTGTACGGAGAGAACCACCCCATCTGAAATGTAGGTCCTTTATAGATATTAGGGAATCTGTGGAGTTAGAGAGTTTTCTCTGGCATCCCTTGTTCTTCTCTTCAGACAGCAGGAAATAGATCTTGACTATTTACAGGGTTTGCTTTATTTGCATGCAAGAGACAGAAAGCTGCATCAGAGAGCTGCACGTTGCTTTTGCTCTGCAGGGGTGGCCAGGCTGGGAGCACGGCCCAGAGTCACCAAGGGGGTGGAAAGAAGGGAGGAGATATCTTCTGCACAGCCAGGTTGTGCCACGCTCGGGTGGCATCCGTTGGTGCTGTAACATAAGGTGGCGTTGAGCGAGCCGTTGTCTCTGGTGCCCCTGGGCAGCCGTGACACCAGAGCTCTGCGGGTGACGCAGGCCATCGCGATAAGGGCTGTGCCAGAGGAGCAGGGGAGTCTGTGATTTGTGTGTGGCCCATTCCATCCGTCCCTGGTGCAATGGCAGGATTAACGTGTTCAACCTGCACATCGGTTGTTGACAGAAATTCTGGAGCAAGGCTTCCACATGACTGCTCTGAGCAGTGTTTTCACACCTGGAGCCTGGACTTGGCTTAGTGACAGGTTAAGAGGTTTTCATTCTCATGAGTTTGAACCTCTTTAGGAGGTTTTTGTCCTCCTATTGAATGTTAACCTGTCAAAGTCTGTAGAGTGCTTTGCTTCTCTTGGGTTTCTGCTCATCTTTTCTTCTCCCACTTCATGACATTTGTGCATTCTAGAGATGTTCCTTTGCTGTTGCTGCGTAGTGTAATAGTGAGAACTACAGTAAAGCTTTACATCGATCCCTTTTCACTGCTCGTTTGGGAGTCTGTTCTGGGGCTTGGAATCATTAAAATGGCAAGGTTGCTTTCCAAAATGGGTCTGAACTGACCAGCTCAGAGTTGCAGCAGTTAACGTAGTTCGGAACTGAGCAGTTGTTAGTGCATTTAGCAAAATCATAGACATATGCAAAGGACTTGTTTAAAATAGGTGTGATTTTGCTGTATGGTATGAAAATCAGTTTCACTGGGAGATAGCAAGAGGCTTGCTGTGATGATATAAAAATAACCAACTTGGAGCTAAAATGTTGAAATGCAAAACAGGCTTGCAGTAACGGGTAGCCAGGATGAAATTCATCCTTTGAAATATGCGCTGCGGGAATTCTACTAGGTAGAATACGTGTGTGAGCAGATCTGAAGGCATTCTATCCAAAATTAATGAACCTAGTAGTTCAGGGCAGGGGGGAAGCCACGTTGGTATTTTGTCTGAAATAAATAGCAACTTATAAAATTAATGCAGTTGGATGAATTACCATATTCCTGGTTGTAAGGTTTTTGGTTTTTTGTTTTTCTTTTTTTTTTTTTTTTTTGTTTAGATTAAGCGAGCTGCTACCATATTGATATGCCAGTTTTGACATAAGAACAAGTTTCACTTGCTGGAATGTACTTTACCTGTCCCTGGTTCAAGCTTCTTTTTACCTTCTAGAGCTTGTTTTATTGTCTGCCTGAGCTCTGAGTCATCCTTCAATTCCTTTCTGAATTTGGGATCGCAAACAATAATTTGTGGCTGATCTAACAGCACACCTGTGTTCAAGCCTTTAATTTCCTGGTTGTGCCATTCAGGCTGCGAGCTGGATGTGTCATGTTCCACGGTGATCTCTTCTTTCTATTATATATTAAAGGCAGAGGCAGCCACTGTCGTTCTGGTGATATTCTAGCTGTCAAGTGAGAAATTATTCTGTTTTCCTGCCTGTTCCTGTTTCCTTCACTTGCCCTGCCTGCTACACTTCTGCCAGCTCTCCCCTAAACTAGAGAATTGCCATCTCCACTGGCACTGGGTTGTACCCCCGTCTCTCTGCAGAGGCTCACTCTTCTGTACGGAGCTGCACTGCCTAATGGAGCTGTGGTGCTTTGTCAGGACCAGAAACTCTCATTCCTGCAGAACTGGTGCCAAATGTACTGTGTTTGGTGGTGTGTTGTTTGTTGTTTGTTTGTTTGTTTTTTTGTGTTTTTTTTTTTTTTTTAATAAGAATAGGCAAAAGCAGCATTGAAATCATGGTTAATGTGTTCTCCAAGAGGTGGTTTTCAGTCTCACCCAGGGATGTGTCAGTCACCAGCACATCAGTATGAAACAGTGAGCTTGAAATGTGATTTTCTTCTGTAGTTCCTCTGAATCGGAGTTTCTGCCACATCACCTGAAATTGCAAGGAAAAGGCTAAGGACAGCAGTGAAGGTTATCCTGCTGAGAGTAGTTTGTCCTTCTTGCGTTCTTTCGGTGAAGAGGATGCACTTGACAGCAGCTGTCATTGCCATAGGCAAAAGGAGGTATTTTTAACAGGGTGGAATCTCTAGTTGTATTTCTGTCAAACGTGCACAGCGCGATTATTGAAAGAGCTAAAAGCTGAGTGATGAGGTGAGAGCTGGCAATGCAAGTGCTTCTCGTTTACTGTAATTGGGAACTTAGACATCGGCCAATGAACTTAATGAAGATAGAATGTGTGTTCAGCTCGACGTTAGTTGCACTTATTCGAACCATCAATGGGAAGGTATTTTGGCGTTGTGATTTACCTCTCTTCATATATCCAGATGTACAGAAAGCACCTCCCACGTGGGCCAGTAGTGCTGTGGAGCTGTAATACCTGGTCTTTGAGTTCTGCCAACTCTATCGCTTTCTTGCGCTATATATTTTTTTCCCCCTAAGCACACTGGAGTTGAAAGAAATAAGGTCTAAATGCCCACGTAGTGGGTCAGGTAAGCTTTTACCAAACAACATTATTAAAGTGTCTGTATCTTGGATTCATACTGAATGACTCTGTCTTTTCCCACTGCCGGTATGATTTGCACAGGGAGACGTATACGATCTCTTTTAAAACCTGCTTTGTAGTGGGCTTTTTCATGCCCTCAGGTGTGTATACATGTTTGGTGTCTGAACAATGAACATGTTTCACATACAGTGGACCATTCAGTCTACATGAAACTGAGGGTCTTGTTTTGGTCTTGATTCACCTGGTTTCTTTAACCGCTGTGGAACTGGGGTTTGGGTCTCTCTTTCCTCTTTCCCAGTGAAAAAAAAGATGAAACCAGTGAGTTGTGTTTTCAAGAGGTGTCTCTTTTTATTAGAAGGAATTCATTGAAATCGGTGAAAATGCAAGTGTATTTTGAAACTTGCTGTGTCGGTTCCCTGTTACCTCTGCCTTGTTGTTTTGATCTTTTGAACAAGAACGTATTGTATTTGGTGGCTTAATTCAGGCTCTGGCAGGAACAGGATAGGTGCAATTGTCCAGACCTTCCTGGTGCCAGAGGGATGCCTCAGGGACGTTTGTCACAGAATGGTACCTCTCAAGCCCCATGCTGATGTTACCCACGTTAATGTTCCTGCTCTAGATTGGTACCAGAGTAAGTAGAACTAGAAAACTTCCTGCAGGAAGAGAGACGTTGATTCCTTGGTAGATTCCTCATAGGGGGTATGAGCAGAGGGATCCTCGAGGCTTTTCTTCCAATGCTGTTATTTCCGACAGCCATCAAGAAGACGAGGCAGAACGAGGCTTAAGTTTTCTTAAAAGCTTCCAGCTGGGAACATCTGTTCTGGTGCTGAGGCCTCTTGGCTTTGCTGAAGGAACACCCAGATCATCTGACAGCTTTTCCACAAGCTGTCTCACAAACAGGATCGCAGTGTCCTGCTGTGTCCCACATCTCTGCCGTTTTCTTCCTCGTTAGGACAGATCGATGCGCCTGAACTCCCCTCTTACTCAGCAATGCAGCAGGTGTGTTGTTGGGAGGCGAACGGCAGATGCACATAGACAAATGGCAGAATGGCTTTATGAGTACTTTTACATAGGTGTTGTACCAGTGTCTCTTACTTTTTTCTTTAGGATGACAACTTGATTCTAATGTAGTCCATGACCGTACGTTCAGGACCCTGTCGAGAAAATAGCTGTGTTCAAAATTTCTGTAGCTAATTATGCTGCTTTGGTTTTCTTTTATATATTCTAATCTTACCTTGACATCAGTTTCTGCTTGGCTTTACCCATATCCTAACCAAGCTGTCGGGGTCCTTGCCTGCTCCCTGGGGTGAGTAGCTGTCCGCCCTCGGACTGCACACCTCTAGCAGCAGGAGGCTGGGAGCGTTGGGGACCAATACTTGCTGTTCTCTGACGACGGTGTCCCCAAACGGACCGTTTGCCAGGGTATGTATCTCCGTATGTGCAAAGTGTTTGTAAGAAAACTCCGAACTATTGCCAAAACATGAGTACGTGTTATGGAAGCATGGCAGATATCTTGTATCTGGCATTTGTTTTGAAATCTAAGGATGGGGCAGCCCCATCTGTGGGAAAACCTTCTACAGCTCTCCGCAATTAACCGCAATAAACACGGAAACAAGAAGCAACTCAGTCCTTTCCTGCCTGAGCTGCTGGGGTAGCTTCATGATCTGGTCTATCAGCAGAGGGTGCAAGTGGAACCACGTAGCTTGTCTCTGTTCTGTCGCCACACACCAACGACACTGAGCCTGTCTTCCCAGGTACTGGCATCCAAGGCCATTGAAATTTGCAAGCATGTGTATCTGGTGGGCTTATAGCTACCTCTTGAGGTGGTGTCCCAAAACAATTACACTTTTCGTAAAGTGACTTGTCTGCTGCAGTGGTGTTTTGGGATGGAAGGCAGTGATCTCAGTCCGATCCCTACTGAGTAAGTTACCCAAGGAAGAGCATTCAGCTCTGAGAGTTTACCTTAATTGCTGTCTCTCCGTTGTGTCTTTAGCAATTTCAGAGCGGAAAAACCAAACCAAAACAACCCCCCCACCACCATACTGCAGTTGATATTTTGTTGAAGTTTATGGCAAAGAACTAATGAAAAAAAGAACATGAAAGGATTGTATCTATTTATGTCCCCACAGCTCAAACTCAGAACAAAGTTGTAGGGGAGACAGCTTTCTGTTGTACGTCCTGTGTGGAGATAACCAGAGTTTGGAAAGGGAAAACTAAAACACTGGACCACTGCTTTTAAAAAAAAAAAAAAAAAAAGGGAGATCTGCAAAAGTGAGTTGAAATGTCTGGGGTAAATATATAGCAGAACGAAGGTATGCATAACTTGTTAGCTTACTCTGTAGCATTTCTAGAAAAACAGATGTTGGCCAAGGAGCACTTTGTCAAAAGATTTTTGAATTGGGGTGTTGATGCTTTTGCTTCTGCGTTTGACCAGAGCTGGTTGGTGGATCTGTGCTTTCAGCTGCCTGCTGGCATCAGTTTAACCGACTGTGAAACGCAAATGGGCCCGCATGCCTTCACAGTCTGGATCAGCAGTTTCTGTTCTGCTGATTTCCCACGTTTCGAGACACAACTCCTGTAAAACAACAAAAAAGTTCAAGAAAACGCCTTTTTCTTTTTCAGAACTACTTGTTCATTTACTGATCCATTATCCAAACAATAGCATCCTTCCCTGCCTTCGTGTTGCTTCTGAGGAAGTGTGATTGCTCGCTCCAGAGCGAAGTTCGGCTCGGTGCTCAGCTGGGGAGGATGCACAGGGAACTGCAGGATCAGCTCTTCTTTTGCTTCTTGTTTGCCTTCAGTGGTAGGAAGTACAGTCAGAGGTGGAATGACCTCTGTTCTGTTCGTGAGGAGAAGAGAAAGGAGAGGCCTTTCTCAGCTGGATCTTTCTCCACCGTTGTTGAGGCACGCAGCTGGAAAAGATGCGGTACGAGGGATGAGACTGTTCTCTGTTCCTGGAGGGCAGGAGGAGGCTGGACGGTTCACTGGTATTCATTACAGCTGCACGTGGGGAAATACTTACTCATGCAGAGCCTTTAAGGAGTCTGCTCTGGCTAAAGGCTAGCTTGGGATGCCTTTGGTCTGAATTTCTCCCTGTACTGAAAGAGGAGTTCATGGCAGAAAATATTCATCAGTTGTTCCCCCTTTGATCCTCAGAGTTTTGAGGATCACAGGTGTTGTCTTCTAACCCTTTAACCGAAAAAACACCCGGTTCAGCTTTCTCTTTTCACATTGAAGAAGTGCTGTTCTGGGCTTCTCTTCACCCAAGGATGTCTCTCCATCCTAGTCTTAGCAGGACTGGAAAGAATCAGACACAGTTGACATTTAGATATTTTTTTATTATTTGTGTGGCTGGAGTGCATCGAGATGTTAAAAGCAGGTGACAAGTATTGGCAAGAAAGGCACCCACCGAGGCAGAGCTGTCCACCAGTGCTGTGGCGGGCTTGGGGCGCTCCATGGCCGGTGGGTGACAAGTGTCCAGCAGAGGAGGAGTCAGAAGGAGAGTAGAATGTGGGCAGAAAACCCGGGTCCTGTGGGAAAAGAGTTATGATTATTTGAATCCTTAGGAAAGGTGCTAATCTGCTGGATGGCATCCAAACCATCAGGGTCAGGAACTAGCAGTGATGGCATTTACTGTCAGTAGCGGTCTTGGGTAGTTCCAGCTGCAGAGCTGTGAAAGCAGAAGGCTCCAGGCACTGCAGGAAGGCTGGGATGCTCTGCCCAGGGGTCCTCTTTGTGCGGCTTTAACCTACCATGTCTGTTTGGTTAATGAGATAACGCCAGTTCTGCTCAGTACCTGCCCCGGGCCATTCCTCTGAACACTCTGTTGCCACCCTCTCGATACCACGAAGGGTTTGGTGCAAAGGTTTCGTGAAGGTCACGGTACAGGCAAAAAGAGCAGCACCCCTGGAGCACCGCTGGCTGCCTCGGGTGAGAGCTCCTGGAGGTGCCTGGGGTTCACCGGGCTCCTCTCTGTGCTCCGGAGATGGGCCAGGTGTCACACAACAGCTTACCCGCATCCAGCCTGTGTCTGTGGGATCTAGTTGTAGGAAAACTGCCCCAGATCGCTGAATAGAGTTTTCTCTGAAAATTTTCAGTTACGATTTAATTCAGGTATTGTTTCTGAAGCAACCACTGTCTTGTTTGGAAACCACAGGTGCTTTAAGTATTTTCTTTTCAAAAGCATGGGACAAGGGTGATATCAACAGGTGGATGAGGTTAAAATAACTGATGACACTGGAAACTGCAGTCATTCGGTCATGTCAGAAATGCAGGAAGGATGGATGGTGTGAAGGTAGTGTCAGCTGTGGGTGTGGTGCAGCCCCTGGGCATTGAGCTTACATTTAGACTCATTTTCATGTGTGGGGTCTTACTGGTGCTGAGGTGTCAGCACTGGTTTCTGTTATTTGTGATGAGAAATACATTTCCATAAATTACTGGAATTCTAGCTCCCATGTATTCTTGTGGTGTTAAATATTGAGCATAAGTTCTCTGACCTTAAAGATAGTAATTAATGGCACGAGCTGTGGTCACTGGCTGTGCTCAGTGCACACAGGTCCCTGTGCTCTGCTGGTGCAGCGAGATCACAAAGACAGAAGAGCTACGCATAAATGGACTTGTATTACCAGCTTATCCCATTTATTTTCACATGAAAAGGCTAGGACAGCTGAAATAAGTACTTGGGGGAGAAAGAGCCCACCTCCACCGTGTCCCTGTGTTATTCCCCACATCCCAGTTACGCTCTGCAGCACCATAAAACTTTTCCATTGTGGAAAACTGCTACAGTTCTGTACTCAGCAGCCCCAAACGACAATAACTTTGCTTCTGGCTGTCACTTGATATTGCAAATACGGTGTGCTCACAGTGGAGCTCGGGAAGTCACACATGGAGCGCATTCTTTGGAATCCTCTTTGTTTTGTCATTGCAGAACAACCCACAAAGATTTGTGTTATTGCACCTGAATAAATAGAGCTCTGCACTTCACCCATGGAGGTCAGCGCGCGTGGCTTGCGAGGGAGGCATTCTTCAGCTCTTTCCCG
>NW_010108614.1:31611-36151 GCF_000699245.1 Pterocles gutturalis | reverse complement strand
TGAAGAACAAGGGCCTCGGTGCCTGTGCCATCTGACCAAAAGTCACAAAGTGCGTGTTTTCGATGCTTATCTTGAAAGGCCAGCTGCTGGCCGCCAGTAGTTTTTTTATGCAGCAATATTTTTCTAGTGAGCAGGAACAGCATTCATCTACGCAGTTCAGTCACAACTACCAGCATAGTTCTAGCCCTGTAGACTTGCCAAAATTCCCCAAATATTTTAATTTCATTGTAAAGCATAATAACAGGTGTACAGTGAAGTTGCCAGTTTCTGCTTGCTGGCTGGGAGAGTAAATGATTCTTTCCAAAACAAGAATGGTGTTTAATTTGTATTTTAGGATAGAAATGGCTCATAGCAAACGCACGAGCTTCAGCTCTCAGCAGTTACAGTTTGGTTGCTGTCATTTCCATAAGACCACTTGATAGAGGAAAATGCCTTCCTTGGAAGTTATTCTCATCTGCCCAGAGTGATGAGAAGTGTTTCATTTCAGATCATCTGTAATGTCTTGCCTGCAGGTCTTTCTCTCTAATTTTTTCAACCTTTTTTCCCCCTCCTCTGGAGTAGCTGTAACTATTTGGGTGAAAACTCCTCTTTGTGTAGTTCCACCACGGCTCTGCAAATACATTCTTTAATTTAGAAGTCTGAGCAGACACGAAAGCCAGATTTCCATGGTCTTGGCTGCAGAGCCTTTTGGGGCTTACATGATTTGACTACCGCTGAGCTGAAGTCTGATTTAGGAGCCAAACCTTTTTTTTTCCTGCGTTGTTCTCATGGAGACCAGACATTTGTACTAGTCAGGATATAGTGCCAAAACATGGAATTGCACCTCCTGCACACTAGTGTTATGGAAGAACTCTTAACATTACTGCTTTCAGGCAGGTCAAATGCATGTGCCTAGGCAGTGAGGGTTTATGGTTAACGTGTTCTCAGATCTGTACGTCCCTGTTTGTAGCCTCGCAGAAGAGGACGCAGCAGCTCCAAGCAGAAGGGGAAGGGGAGGCATTGCCCCTCACCTCAGGTCTGTCTGAGTTCCTCTGAGACAAACAAACTTCTTTTGTTGCCTTTGTGGGCTAGATGCTCCTTCGAAGGAACAGTATGGGTGTCCCGAGGCGGACCCTGCCGAGGGCTGGAGGTGATCTCCATGCGCGTTAACAACCCTTGTAGCTGAGTAACAATATCGGCTCGTTTGGTCTCCTTAAATGGCTGCGTAAAGTCCAGCCCCAGAGAACCCAAAGTCAAACTCTGACCACGTCTTGCAGGGTGATCACCCAAGTTACATGTTTGTGCTTTTCCTGACTGCCGCTGTGTCTTCTGGCTCTGCCTCGTCCTTGTGGTGGTCAGCCTTTTGGTTGTACACGTTTATTTACTTAACGCTTGCCAAATATCGCAGGTTTGATAGGCATGAGCAAAGTCCCAGGGGGTTTCATGGTCACCCAGCAGAGAGCTGAGAGCTCGTTAACGTGGGCAGATTTGTTCAGCAGAGCTCGGAATTCTGGCAAACAGATCGCTGCAGCCCGGCAGCAGCGTGATTTATCTTCCTGCCTTGCTTTTCCGTGGCAAGCCTTGGTATGTCCAGCCCCCTGTTTTCGGTGGTGATCTCACTAATGTGGAACCTGCAGAAGGAGAGCAGTGTAGCCTCCAAATCTGGACTAGCAATTAGGAGTGGTGATGCACAATGAAGACCTTTTAATAGGACCAGATGACGTTGTTGTACTGCAAGGTGCGGGAGGCTGTTTCCACGCTGTGGGACAGATTGTGAATTCCTGAGCCCAGGCTGAGCTCTCATTGAAGTTGCTGTGGCTTGTGCTGGAGGGAAGAATTAATTTAGGTCCTGTGTTTCTTTCTGAGTGTTATCTTTGAAGCCTGTTTCTTTTTGAAATATTTTAGGTCACCTCCTTTTGCCACATAGCAGAAGTAGAGTTGATCTTGAAGGTCAGCAAAGTTTTCCCGATCGCTTTCAATCAGCAGCTCTTTGAAGCTGTCACATAGTCAAGATGAATGTTATATGTTACCCGACTATTAGCAAAGGTTAAGCCCGCTAGCACAAGTGTAGCTGCCCATCCCCTGTTGGCGATGGACGCACGTGGGGCTGTGCTGGTGGCCAGCTGGGTGTTACCCACGGCTTCTGAGAACGGCTTGCAGTCAGGGTAGCTGCAGTGAGTTTTGGAGTTAAGGTTGTGCACACATTTATTTTTGACCACGTATGAGGAAATTTGGGTTAAAATCTGCAGGTACATTTAAAACTGGAAGCTGTAGCCCGGAAGCTAGGCTGATTTATATTGTCTGAGGGTGTGGTGCTCTTTGTCCTGTTACCTGCCAAGATTTGAGTTTTAGATTCCATTTTTTTTTTTTAGCCTGGAGGTGTTGCTGTCTGATGCTTTGGAGCAGTATGAATAGAAGTGTTTCCTTGATCAAAATGTAGTTTATACAGTTTTCAGTAATTCTTTCTCCAGAGGGGTAGTCCAGGATTTCTCTCTTAGGTGCTCTGCAGTATTTGTATTTGGGGAGGGATTTGGGGTCTGCATGCTGAGTTTCTGAGGCTCTCTCAGGTTTCCTGAACAATCCCTTTTACATGCAACGTTTCAGAAGGTCCATGTTGGGAGCTGGACTAGAAGCTGCAGCCAGGGTTTGCTTCTACACGATCTTAAAAAGGTGCTTGTAACGTAGATGTGGTCAGCACTGTTGTTTCCAGCAGATGGGTACATGCAGATAAGCGATAGGACATGTCTAAGGCTAAAGGGCAGTTTGTTGTCCTGACTTCTACCCTGCATGTGTCTGTCCCTGAACAGACGCAGAGCTCCTGCAGGTGAGAACAGACCATTGGTGCTGCCAGAGCAGTTGCAGAAAATGTCTGTGATCCATCTTGGAGGTCAGGGAAGCCTGACAAAGGGGTTAATCGCGTTGAATATCTTGCAGGCGTATCTGGGAACTTTGTACTTGGCTTTGGTATCTCTTTATCCAAACAAAGGACTTTACGTTTAATCGTTCGGGATAATTCTTCTGTGTACACAGCATAATATTTCATTAAATGCTAAATTCTTTAAAATAAAAAGTAAAAACTACAGATTTAAAGGTTGCTTATGCTGGAATTCCTGGCTGAGGGGCAGTGAGAAAGGAGATTGATTTCCAGCCAGATGGCTGCCATCAGCTGTAAATGAAGAAGAGTTTGGACTGTTTGGTCTTGTCACCTGTGTAGGAACCCGGAGAGGCAGTGAATTCTTCCGGAGAGCCTGAAATACTCTCCATCTGCAGGGACTGTGAGCTGCGTGGCCATCCAGTCTGGATCCATCTCTTGTAGCCTTCAGACTTGCCCTCCAGCAGGTTATCGCTTCGGGTCGTGTCTGGTGTGAAGGGAAAGGAAGAAGGACTCATCTAGCACCAGGGACACCCCGTTCCCCTGGAGCCGGGAGCAGTGTGTAATCCAGAGCCCCGAGCATCACGCAGTGTTTTGCTGAGCTCCCCTTTCCTCTGTGTGTCCCCTTTGGATAGCACACAGACCCCCCCCCAGGCTGTGTCGCCGGCTCACCTTAGCAGGAGCAACGGGGGTTTGCAGTGAGCAGCCTCGTGTCGGGTATTGTGATGTTCACTGGAAGGGATGCTGTGCCACGCTTTGCATCGTCTCGGAACAGTCCCTGCAGATATTTCTCATTAGGGCGTGGAGGGGAGGGGAGACAAGTTGCTGTGCAGAGGCTAACGTGTCTGTATGCTTGGAGGAAGCATTTCCCAGGTGTGAACTTGGTTGTGGACCATGAACTAGACTTGTTACTTTCTAGTGTGCCCATCTAAATATGCAGTGTGCTTCTGCTGGCTGCTTATTTTGAGGGTTTGTTTAGTTTTGGGAGGTTTAAGTGGGGGTATTGATGGAAGCATGCAGTTTACCTTCAGTTACTGAAAACTTTCCGGTTGAAATCCTTTCTATCAGAGAAGTTTATGCACTGCTGCCGAGAGAAACAGGTGGTGTCGGACTGAACGGTGTTTACTGTTGGAAAGACACAATTTACACAATTGTTTAAGGAATTCGCTAGAAAACTATACTCTGTTTACACATCATGCATAGAGAAGTCATACCAAAAGAAAAGAAAGAAAAAAAGCAGGATAAAATATGCAGGTTGTGTTCCAATCCACAACCTCAAATCAGATGAGACTGTTTTGTAATCGAGTGATTATCTGCAGCGTGAAGCGTGCTGCGGCTTTGGACACTGGCAGCTCTGCCGGCTTCGGGGTGACAGCATGAAGAGCAGAAAGCGGCGAGGCAGGGAGGGGGCTGGGGGCAGAGGGGATTGTTAAGAAGCTCAGGATGGTGAAAGCTCAGAGCTGGTTTTCCTGTTCTGCCACAGGTGTCGCTTGTCACCTTGGGTGAATGACTGAAAGCTCTTAATGCATCTTTAACATTGGGCGGCTCCCAAGCCGGGTGAATCCCCTTTCTGGTCTCCCTGAGGCGTCAGGGAGCAGCAGGAGCCGGGAGCCCCAGTGCCCAAGCAGGGAGCCGGGGTGCCAGCAGGGCAGGGACTCACCGGCCCGGCCCTCCCGCCGGGGCCAGGCG
>NW_010108614.1:0-31559 GCF_000699245.1 Pterocles gutturalis | reverse complement strand
GACGAGGCAGGACAGAGGCTGAGGTGGGCAGGTCATGGGGCCCGGGGCCAAGCACAGCACCTGGGGCATGGCCGGGGGGTGCGTGGAGGAGGGCACAGGCGTGGCTGCTGAGCCGCGGGGTCTGTGGGTGCCCTGGCGCTGGGCTTGTGGCTCACAGGGGTGGCTGTGTTCTGGGGATTTTCTGTTTTGACATTTGTTTGGTGTTTACTGCTTATCTTTTGGTCAGAGGTTGGTGTCAAATACTTAATTTCGAACTGTGTCAGTGCTTAATCTCCCAGCAGGTGAGCAGGTTCAGCAACACGAATGGAGCAACAAGGAAAAACCGTTCCCTGTTGGTGGGGTTCCCAGGAGGGGTGCAAAGGAGGGAGTTTCCAGAGGAGGAACTCGCTGCCAAGGCTGCGTAGGCAGGAGGGAGATGCTGTGGCATCCGAGATGGGTGGCTGATACCTGCAGAGCACATCCAGGCAGCTGGCTCCTGAACTCTGTGTTGGGGAGCTGTGAAACTTGGCAATGTTCGCTCTGTACTGCAGGAGGCGATTCTTGTGGGAATAAACACAAAATTCCCCTGTAGATAAAGGGAGCACAAGACCTCAGGTTCTGTGTGCTGGTTTCTGTTGGCAGCTCGTGCTGGGGCAGCCGTGCTGGAGCTGGGTGCGGACGGGGCCAGACGGATTCCTGTGCTCGGGTCGAGTGCTCACGATCCACAAGAGCTACGTCAAACCAGGGAACAGTTGGCCAGTTGCTCAGGTGGCTTCAGTCACTGGCACATCTGTAGAAATATCATAACTGTTTTCTCGTGAGGGAGCCAATGTTTAGAACTGTCACCAGATACGTGACGTATTACTGACTTCTGTGTGTTTGTGTGTGTCTATGCTGTACGTGAAAACCCCCCAGAGTTTTGCTGAGTGACCTCTTCTTTCCTCTTGGTCCCAGTGGCAGCACGTTCATGCAGTGGCTGGTGTACGTCGGTGGCCTGGGCGTTGTTCTGGTCTCAGCCATGTTTTTGTGCCTTCACCATCGGCATGCTCTTTGGATGGGTTTTACCCAACATCCTCGAGCGGTGCATTTCCCTGGACACTCACACGGATGAAGCTCTCCCTCCGGCCGCGTGTCGTACCTCGGTCCTGTCCCACGCCCCTGTGTTGGGTGGAGATCTGTGTCAGAGCCCCTCAGCCCAAGTCTGCCCTGATGCCCTGCCTTCCCCTGGAGGCTGATGCCAGTGGGACATATTTTGATCTTCCAAGACCGTTGCGCCCCCAGTCCCATCTAATGAGCTTTGTCAACTTGGTGAGAGGCACCGGCTTTCTGATACCTGCTCCTTATGAAGGGCAGTTGGTTCCGAGCTCTCCATAGATGCTATCGGAATACAAGGACATGGTAGGGTGCTTTGGCCTGGAAAAACTTTTGTTTTCTGATATATTTAGTAGCACGTGTGTTAAAAATTTACTACGTTGGCCCTGAGAGCGGGGCAAATACACACCAATGTGCTGTTTGCACCGTAACGTTGCCGGTGGTCGTGCGGGACTAGCCTGCACTCCTTGACCTCCAGCAGTTTCTGTGGTAACTGGGATGTGCCCCTTGTCCACGGGCTCGTGGGCGTGAGCGCTGGTCCTCGCTGCGGATGGGGATGTGGGGCGGAGAGCAGCCCTTCCCCTGGCCAGCGGTGATGCCCGATACCCACAAACTGTTCTGGAGCACCCAGGTACTTTCCGAAGGAGCCGTGGCGCCCAGCCCGCTCTGGCTTTTCCCAGAAAGCGTTTCCATGGTCTGGCAGACTGGGCTGGCCGCCCCTTGAGATGTCCTCGGAGCATGTCTGGCGTTGCTGTTCCCAGCTGACAGCTGTGTGGATTCCTGGTTTGCATCTTCCTTAATCTAAACTTGCTCAGAACCAAAGGCAATAGTGTTAATGGCCCTGCTGCTGGGGAGCCTCCCTGGCACAGCAGATCCTCCTTTCTCCTCCTGAGATACTTTGCTTTCATCTGAGTTAGTATGAAAACACTTGATGCCACTAAACCGCCTTCATCAAAAATGTGCTTTTATTTCGAGTGAGTCCTGCCGTAGCTGTATTTTTACCTCTGAGCTGCCAGCAGACAAAAACCAGCAGGTCCCTGACCATGGAGGAGATTTCCTGAGGCGAGGTGAGCCAGGGCAGAGACGGAGCGAGTGGCCAGGTCTGATGATCAGTGGCATGATGTCCTTTGCAAATCGTTTTTTATCATTGGTGCTACCGAGTGAAGAGAGTGTCCTGTTGAAATCGACTGTGTGGGAGAGGCTTTGTGAACAGATCTTGTCTGAGGCATCTGCCAGTGTGGATTTAAATGCATGTCTAGGGAAAACTTGCCAGAAAGTGTGCACTTTCCAGAAGCAGCAAGGGCAGTGAAACAGAAAATAGGGATGGCTGTCTCAGGCTGTCTTTTTTGGATCCAAAGACCCTGAGCAAAAAGTGACTGGTATCGCTGAAATCAGATGTGTGCATTGTGGAAAGCAGTAGATTCTGCAGACTGGAGGTGCCCTCCTGATTGACATGTCTAGAACTTTAGCTTAAAAAATTGATTTAGCTTGAAAATTGCTACATTTAAAGCAAATTATATGTCTTAAAATGCTCGTGTTATTTTAGAGTTACAGACTGTTGAAAGTAATTGCCCAACTTTGAAACACTGGCTTTGATCCAGTGTTGCTTTGTCTCTCCCCTTATCTAAGATAAGGGCTTGTTATTCTCAATTCACATCTTTAAAAGCTTTCAGATATGCTGTATGTTTTAAGAAGAGCTTTGATTGATGAGAGTTGCTGATTTACTTTTTGTGTATACGTGGGCTTCAGCTCTACTGTCGCTGATGGCAACAGTTCAGGGATCCGTCTTGATCCTGTTCAGGTCAATTGGAGATTGGGTCTCCATGTCGATCTTTGCCTTTTTGACCAGAAATAAGGCTAGGAAATTTTTGAAAATTGTTTTTGATTGGGTGGATGTGCTTTGGAAAGAACGTAGCTGCACTTTTGAGAAGCAGAGCTTTCCCTTTAGCCCCAGCCATTACTGACCCAAGGGTTTGGGGAGATTTCAGAATTCGTCTCCTGTACATAAATATGCTTCGTGTGGTGATTGTGGCTTCTCTGTTGATGAGCACATGCTGTGGAGGAAACGCTACCTGGCCTTTGCACGTCTCCGTGCAGCCAGCACATGCTCTGACCGTGCTTGGAAATACCCTTGGTCTCGCCGTCTCCGTGGGCGGTACGCTGTGGGTATGGCGAGGCACGACGCCTCTCACAGGCTGCATCGGAATGGGAGGGACTGGGGTTGCATCTTCCCAGGTGTGCGTGGCCTCCGCGTTGGGGTGTGCCTGCAGCGCTGCCCAGCCCGTCTCCGCCCTGGGTTGTGGGCTGGGGAGCAGGCACGCCACCATGCTCAGCCTGGCCCGAGCCGCGCTGCTGGGACACACCGCCCGGGGGTCCCGGCGTCTGCCCCCTGCCCTGTCCCTCCTGCTGGACACACCGGGACGGGTGGGACGGTGCAGAGGTGGTGGCAGTGCAGGGGAAAGGCTGTCACCCAGCGTGCTGCTTGGGCAGCCTGGGAGGTCAAATTCAGCACCTTCCCCGGCTTAAATCCAGCTGTACCTGGAGATGGGTATTTCCCTGCAGAAGCCAGGGGGTTTTGTGGGCAGCTGTGTCCCAGCTTCAGCGAGACGGCTGCCCTGGGAGCACCCGTGGGCTGCATTTGGTGTGGACACAGGTGGCCTGGCTCACCCCACGATGTTTGGAGCTGGTGGTAAGGTGGTTCCCCCCAGTCCTTCTCTCAGTTTTTCAGCCATTGTTCTAATGCTCAATCTCAGCACCTAAGAATTTCAATGGACTTAAAAATAGCCTTGGATTTACAGGCATACCACTGCTTAAAACTGACAAGCAAATATTTTTCTCCTGGGTTTATTGTCCCTGGGCACGCTGGTGCGCAGAGAGCTCAAGTGGTTTCACAGCCTGAAGCAGGTGAAAAATATGAGGATGCAAACAGTCTGCTGCCTGCTAGATAACCCTGTAATTCGACAGGAGTGTGCTGTTTGGTGGAAAAGTAGCTTCAAAGTCAGTCCTCTAAAGAAAAGCTGCTTCTCTTTTCATTAAACATAAAAATTCTGCAGCCTGTCAGACCCTGTGCACGTTTCCAGTGGTAAAAAATCTCCTTGGTCCGTGGATGCAAATGGTGTTTCCAAACAAGTGGCAGCAGTATAGTCTAGCAGAGAGGATATCTGCCTGGAAATCAGGAGACCAAGGTTTTATTACTGACTTTTTTGCTGAGCTGCGCTGTGGCTTTGGGGGAAGATGCTTCAGAGGTTTGTGCTTCTCCACCCTTTGCCTGTCTTACCTACTCAGTGAGTAAGCTCAGTGGAGTAAGAGCTGTCTTTTAGGATGGATTTACACATCCCCAGACATGAGATGCCTTAAATAACATGGACTGCCACTTTCAATACCGTCTGTTTAGAATGGGTTTGTTTTTAAAAAGCTTGCCACTTGCCACAGTGGCTCCCAGGATCATTCAGATATTGCCCAATAACCACACTGTCTGCAGAAATTGATAGCTTTGAAGTGATCGCTTTTTTTCAGACTTCCCATATAAAATCCCTGGACCCCTGAGCAGCTTCACTGGGGGCCCGAGGCGGGGCTGCAGCTCCCTGTCCGTGTCGCTCACTCGTCATTAACCTGCTCACGCGCGGGCGAGCATCCCCTGATGAGTGCAGCCACCTCCTACCCCCTCTCCCCGTTCCACCAGCATCACGTTGCTGCCGCGGCCGCCCCGAAGCTGTCGTTTCAATGTGCTCTCTCTCACTGCACGGGGGTATTTCTTGTCCATTTAGAGGCATAAAAAGAGGTACTCGGGTGTTGAAGCTGTGGGAGCTGACTGTGTCTCGTCAGCTCCAGGAGAAGGAACCTCGCTGCTGGGGTGAGATGCCAAGCTCTCTGCTGTTACTTGTGGGACTGTTTGATCAGCACAGAGCTCAGCCAGGAAACACGGGATTTGCTGATACTGCTTCCTTTTGTCCACAGAAAACAACGTGCTTAATGGAGTGCATAATTGTTAGCAGAAGCCTGGTGTTTGTAGTGGTGTTGGTGGGCTCGAAAGCCTCTGCAGGTCCAAGACGTGCCTCTGCTCTCCCGCCTCCTTTCTGGCTGTGCTGTGTTTTGGTGGGAGGCGTGCGCGAGGTCCTGCTGAGCTCCCCGGGAACCGAGCCTGGGCTGCAGCTTTTCCGAGTCCAGGATGTATAAAGGCAATAGGCTGTGTACGTGTCTGTATGATGCCGCTCTAATCCCAAACCGGGCTGCCAGTCGGTGTGCGTGGTACCTGCTGCTATGGGGGAGGACACCTCCCTTCTCTCTGTGTGACCAGTGTCTACCTCCTTAAAGATTTACTGTTCTGCAGCTAGAATGTTGTCAGGCGTAGCTGGGCTGAGATGTGCAGTGAAAAAAGCACATCTGACGGGCTGGGAAAAGGAGGCACAGCCAGAAATGATCGTTTGTCTTGCTTAATCCTTACCGTGCTCACAACAAACAGCTTACCTGCAGGAGAAACACTGTTTTGGGTGGCTCACAATCGTTTCTCTGTATTGCATCTGTCATTTTCTTAACCTGAGTCGTCTTCTAGCTGGCTAGCCCTTTTATTCTTTTTCTAGATTTTTTTCCAATCTGAACAAATCAATTCTCTTCTCGCTCTTCTGTTGAGGCTTCCTGAGCAGCTGCCCAGGACTGTGACCTGCTGGGTCACCTGCCCAGGGCTGTGACCGCTGGGATCAGGGCACTTGTGGCTCCTGGAGGTGGTCTGTGTGCCCAATGCAGCATCCGTGGTGTGTCGCCACACTGGGATCCCGCTCCTCATGCCCAGTGTCGATTCAGAAGGTGTTAGATGTTCAGTGATGATGTAAACCGATTGAAATGATCCCAGGCAGAAAACCTCAAGAGCTTGCTGCATCGTTTTAGAGCCAGCTGTGACATTTGATTACTTCTATGGAAGTTTTGTATCTTGAGCTTTTCTCAAGATTCCAGTGCTGTGCATACCAGGAAAAAAAATGTAACTGGAAATGTGATCTATCAAGAATTTAAAACAGTTTGACATCCCCAAAGACTTCATACTGTTCCATATTTGCAAGTACACAAAAGACCTTTCCAGATGTTTTTCTTCCCTTTAAGTTAAATTTATAATTAAAAAAAGTGTTTTCATCTAGCACAAATAATTGGCATACATGAATTATATGCCTAAAATACTCTGTGTAAGGTCAAGATGAAGGTTTATTTCTTCGTGCCCTAGTGTATCACCATGTATGTGGCAATGGGACAGAACAAAGATAGATTGGACAGATTTTCAGGAGAGAGTTCCCTCCATTATTAACCCACAGTTGAACTGCAGGTGGGAATTTCAGCAAGCAAATGTCAGTCAGAGTACAGGTTTGTGTTATAGAGATGGACAAGCACTCTTTTTTGCATCTGGAATTCATTTTCTGGATGCAAAATTGCACCTGCAGAAGGGGAATCCAGTTCTCCCCTGACCCCCTGTGCTGCTAGCTTCAGGAGTTTAACAACATGAGTGACAGGCTTTGAAAGCTGTTGGGGCCCTATTGGAAATTGCACTCATTCAGAAATCATGATTTTTATTTTTTTTTTACCTCCCCTGTCCACTGAGAGCTATTGTGGAATAAGAGTTATTTTGTGATGCGAGACGTTTTTTGGGGGGTGGTTTCCTCTGCCCTTGCTCTGGCTGACAACTTAAAATGTTCTCCTGGCAGCTGATTTACCTTTAGTATAATTTACAGCTGAGGCACCACGGGCCCTGACTTTTGCTTGCTCTTTCTCCAGTTTCTTCCTGTTTGTTTGCTGACTTATATGACTAAAAATCTTGGATTTTCTTTGCCCTCTCACCTCCCACCCCAGAAAGTTCCCGTGAATCAGTCTGTTCACTTAGAAAAAATTAAATACTCAAAGATTTTTTTCACTTAGTATTTTGCTACAGACTTGAATAGCTTGGAAACAGGCACTTTAAAAATGATTTTTAAAAAAAAACGCATGGTTGCTTCCCTGGGGTTCCTTTCAGAAATGTCCTCCTGGCGCCGGAGCTGACAGCGGTTCCCACTCCTCAGGGGTGCCGAAGCAGGGGATGGGAGGTCCAAAGGTGATGTAGGACTTGCTGAGGATGGGGGTGGTCTCAGAAAGGTGGGGGGGTGTGCCCCTGTTTGCCTCCCCATCAGTCAAGCTGGGTGCAGGACAGGCAATGGTTCCCAAAGGACAGTCTTCTTGCTTCAGGAGCTGCTCCTTCTCTGAAAGAGCTTGTAGGGTTGTTCTTGCCGGAAAGCATTATTGGATGCCTACATGAACGTTTGTGAAGAATTCTCGAACTTCATAAGAAAAGCACGACTCGGGGGCAGCATCTGTACGTCTCTCCTGTCCTGTCTGTAACTTCTTTCCTTCTAATGGTGTATTTCCAAAGATGTCCTTGCCTCCCGTGTACGACGGCATTTGGCGCTGCTGTAGCCGCTGATGAGCTGTGTCACGTAACTCGGCGCTGCGGGTCAGGCATCCTGAAATGGGAAAGCAGCATGCCTCTCCCAAGCCTCTAATTATCAGGAAAAAGTAATTGTCGGTCACCAAAACCTTTCTGTGGGTTGCTAACTCTTGGTATTTTATGCAGTGTTTTCCAAAGGCACTGAACCCTGCTGGAGATTTTAATTTGTCAGGGGCTGATCCTGTTATTACGATGTCAGCATACGTGTTCTTGTTGTCACATACCCATGGAAATTGAGGTCGATGATTCCTTCTCAGAATAATTGTTCTGCACTAACCAGCGGTGACAGCTACTTGTGGGCAGTGAGTGTTAGACTGCTCTATATAATTGACTAATTACCGTCTCGTAATTGCTTCAGTTCAGAGACTCAGAACATAGAAATAGTGGAGATTCCTGCCTGGCTTTTTGGACGGTCTCAGTAGGACAGCATTTCACGTTGAGCGTGAGGAGGGCAGTAACGCGCTCTCATTTTCCAGTCCTGGGGAGAGCACTGCAGATGAAACTCTGTGGCTCCGTTCGGCTTTTGGACGCGTGTTGCTTTGCTCTTCTCCGCTCGGTGCTTTGCTCTCGGTCGCTCCGTGGACGCGGCAGGTGGAGGTCCTGCGGCATCGGCGGCGGCACTCTGGGAAGAGTACTTAGTGCAGGAAATAACAGAGGAAACGCTGCCGATGGGTGCTGTCTTTAGGAGGAAGGCTTGGAGTCAGGGGATCTGTTCTTAGGAAACGAGTGACACGGAATGGTCGTGTGTGAAAAGTTGAGTATGTGGCCAAATTGTCTTAAATCTCCCTGCAGCGGGAGGACCAGGCTAAGAAATGTGTGTTTCTGTGGAGAAAACTCCTTGCTGTGGCACCCTGCGTTGCCACTTGGCTTTGGTAAATCTGATTATTTTTGTGGCAGCGGAAGGGAAGAATTTCAGCTGCAGCAGGCTGAGAAAAGACTGGGCTGCGAAGGCTGTGGTGGCATGGACTGCGAGAGGGACACCGAAAAGTGGACAGACAGCCACAGGGACAGCTGAGATATTTGTGAATAGCTGTGATCGATTTTGACATACTCAGTAATCAAAAATGAGTTAAGGAATGGATAATTAGATGGCTTGGTTGGTTAAAACAGGTGCTGTGACAGTGCGCAGCGTACCTAAATCAGTGCCCAAACCCAGTCTCCCTGCAAACAGAATAATCTCCCTCTGAAAATGCGAGAGAGTTTCCCCGGTGGTTTTATGAGAGACCGTTTTAAGCTGAAAAAGAAGTGTATGCCTTCTTAAAGAGAGCAGCTGTCTCCCACCCACAAAGAGCTACTGCTGGGAAGGATGCTGACTTTATATTTGTGGAATTAAATACTTCAAAAATTGGTCTGGAGGTGGGAGCTTAGGGGCAGTGTAGAAGTGCCACCAGGGAAAGCAAGGTGTGTGAGTCCAGAGATCAAGTCAAATGTCGAGTTGGAGTTCCTGAAGCAATCTAAAAAGAGCAAAACTTCTTTTTATAGTTCAGAGGAAGAAACTTGGTGTTCCATCTGTTTCGTGTCATAACTCAAGGAGGTTTTAAATAGCATCTATTTGTAATCCTCCAAAGACACGCGGTGAGAAAATGATTTGGAAAATATTCCGTATCTTGCATCCCCAGCTGAACTGTTAACTGCAGTGCGTTTGGAAGGCCAACTCGTGCTCCTGACCCCAGCTATCCATTGGAAACGGTTGAAGTTGCACAGAGCAAAGTTTGGAATCTTTATTTGTGCTGCTGGTGATCAACAAAAAAAGCCCAGTTTGATTTTCAGATTCCACCAGACACACGCAGGGTTGGTAGTTAGGAAATGTGATTGGTTTAGACGTACCCACTGAAAAATGGAAAACATTGGATGTGAGAGCAAAAATTCACTTCAGAGATGCAGGATCCATTGCTGCATGAGAAAAGATTTGCTTGTGTTATTAAGATTTTTTCCTTGATTATTAGCAGATGGGGATTTAGCAGAAGGACAATCTAATCCTTTCTATAATAACTTATATAAACAGATATTTGAAAGATGACATTGCTCTTTTTTTTTTTTTTTTAAATGTAAGGAGTAGAATTATGTAGGAGAGATTATCCTCGTTAAACTGTAGTGATTCTTTGTGTTTAGAATTCAGTCGTGTTTGTGGTGGAATAAATACACAAACACAAAGAAAATCCACAAATAATCACATTACAACTTTATTTATCAAAGTACCGTGATTACAAAAACCAGTTTCCAAACAAATAATCACAAAGTGTGTTTAAAAATAACCCTTAAATGCTGATCTGCATGTTTCGTGTGTACTGTCTCCCTGGCTTCCAGTGTGCTGCAGCCAGCGAGCCCGCGTGCGACAGAGCCGCTATCGCTGTGTGCTCACAGCCCTCGCTGTATCCTCGCCAGCCGGCAGAGCTGGGGACCTGAAATTCCTGCACACAGCAGAATGTAGCCTAGCTCTTGGGCAGCAGTACCAGGTGCCACAACCACAGCAGTCACAGCTTTTATTGAACGTATTTGTTAAATGCAAGTCATCAGTATTGAAGTATTTTTAACAGCATAAATGGGGCACGGTTAATGGGAGGATTGTTTTGACGTCCCTCTGTGTCCGCCTCTGCTCTTGGCTCGGCTGTTGGGATGTGTCCGTGTCACCGCTCCCGCTGGCCGTGGCGCCGAGGAGAGTGACCCACGGGTGTGAGCGCTCGTGCTGACACCCATCACGCTGGTCACCGCGCTCTGCAGCTCGCTGGGACCTCAGAGCCTCGCGCACGAGCTGCGGGTGAGAAGGAAACCAGTTTGTCAGCATAAGTGAATTTTCAGTCTCCTCTGGAAAAAAAATGTAGGTGCTCAGCAAGAGAAAAAGTTGAACACTAGTGCCTCGGAGGCCGCGGGTCTGGGTTTGAGTTGTGTAATGGCACCAAGCTGTGGTCACCCAGGGCTGGTTCGGTGTCACAGCTGGGTGGCGTGGCGTGGGACCACCGTAAAGAAAAACCCCAAGCACTGCACCCCACGGACCCCTACGGTTCTGCTCACCGCAGCATGACCTCCTTCCGAGCTCCGCTCCCAGCCTGGGTAGAGGCGTTGTCTCTGGGGAAGGACAGGGTCGTCGCACTCGCTGCGTGCGCAGCAGTGGGTTTGTGGCGAGGGGCTCGCTGGGAGGCTGTCCTCCCCCACCCCAGCAGAAGGCCAGTGTGTGGAGGCACGTTCCTGCTCACTGAGCAAGTGTGTGCCGGCGAAGCACGTGCTCCCAGCCCCCAGATGTGGGGGTCTGGTACCTACTGTGCTTCAGCAGCCAATTACTCAAACCCATAATATTTTTGCTTCTGAAATTAACCACTTTATGAATTATACAAAAGGAAATGATCAGTGTTGACAGCTGATTCTTTTAAATAGAGTGTAATCAAAAACATCATTAAAAATGCGCCTGGAGTTCACCATTCCGCAGGGCTGACTCTCATCGAGGTTTGAAATGCTATTACCAACAGCATATCTTTCCTAAGATTCATCATTTTCCAGGTATTACCCTGTCTTACTCAATAAATCTCAGTTTCTTCTCCTCAGAAATAATTATGATTCCTGGGCACTGCACCAAAACTTGCAGATGTTTTGAAGATGTCCTGATCAGCCGAGATTAGGACGTGAGTGTTTTAAACTTTAGTTTATAGATACGGCATCCTTGAAACTTGACTGTGTTAACCAGTTAGACAGTCCAGTACAAGGAAGCACACATTGCTGCCTGTTAATGAACAACTTTGTTTCAGCGCTGACTATTAAGAAAAAAACAATCAACGTTGACCTCTTCGGAGAAATCTGTGTCTTGCTGCTGGAAGCTGAACATAATAGAGGTATTGTTTACCTCTGGTTTTAGCTTTACAGCGATGACAATTTTTCCCTTGCGGAGGTGCAAAAAAAAATTTTTTTTTTTAAAGCTTCTGTAAGGCTGACCCAGCTCACTTTGATGATGAGCTTGCTTTTTCTGTGTTTACTTGCTGCTTGGGAAAATCAGAGGACCTAATGTACGTGTTTCTGAGAGTGGTGTCAAGTCAGTCCCTTGCCACGCTTTTTGGTTGCAGAGAGGTACTGCACACACAGCCCTTGTTTGTGACTCTTCCAGAGCTTTCCTCAAGCTTTCGTTTTCCTTGAAGATTGTGTGAATGTCCTTGAAGTAACAGTATTGGCGTCATTTTGAACTCTGTTAATGAACTACAGTCCCATTTTCTTGAGGGTTCCTTCCCCTCTCTCTGTCTCTGAACGTTTACTCTCAGCCTTTGTTACGTCGTGTTTTATTTATGTCCCTTTCCATAAAGCCTACTAATGGCAAAGACTCTGTTTTGCTCAAGAATACAGAAAAAGCAGTTTCTCTCTCAAAAAAACCTCATAAGCATAGGAAAGGAACATCAGGTGTGGATGAACTCTGGCAGGTGGGGAGTGCGTGGAAACTTGGAGGCATCACCAACCCGGTGTTAGTGGCAGGAGTCATCGTAGCAGCTTCCACTTTTAAAGATGTTTGTTGGCATTGCAAAATGGTAAGTTTCATAAGGGAACATGAGAGAGCAGAGGGAGTTGCTCTCAGGCTTGAGGAAGAGCTCAGGGAACACATGACAAGAGTTTACTTGGGTATTACCTGTAGAAAATGGGGTCTTGGAACTGGATTGTAAATCCTTCAGCAAAAGGTCTTCACTTCATGGACACTGTACTCATGGTTTTGTTCCTTTTTGACGCCGGATGGTTTTTTCTGCCTCTTTTTTTCCCCTGTTGTGGGAATTTAGTCCTTCTGGGTTGTTTTTGGTCTTGAGCCCAGCCCTCAGGATTGTTCACGTAGCCCAAGTGCAGTTCTGCGTGTCGGTCCAGACCTGGAGGGAGCCAGCTGGTGCCCAGGCAGGGATATAGGTGTAACGGAGGGTGATGTGGACATCGTTGGCTTGCCCACTTGTCTGTCAGACTGTGAGCGTAGATACCTAGGATGTACAGACAGAATTATGGATGTCTCTGAGACTTTTCTCTCAAAATTTACCATCTGCTTAGTTACCTTGATTACTTGTGTGGGATTCATGGATTTTTGGATATTGTCTTGGCAAAAGCTGGACAAACAAATGCTAGAGAAATGAACACTCCAATTTGCATTGAATCAAGCTACGTTCCATTTCAGTAGCCTGGCTGAATTAATATTAGAAAGGGAGAAAGAGAAATTAATTTAGTGGAAAAAAAAAAAATCAAAAAGTGGAAGTGTGGACTCTGTCCTGAAGTCTGTTTTTATGAGTTAAGCAGTTGTGAATTGTACTGCAGGTCTGATGAGACTCACATTCCCTTTTGTAGATTACCTTTATTTTTCCCTAGTGCTAGAACATTTTTACGGTTAACTGTATTACCTATTGTTGACTAGACGCTGTGAAAGTGGTCAGCTTCTGCGATTAAAAAGCAGAACCCATCACTCTCAGCACTTCAAAGAATTACGATAGATTTATACCACGCCACCTTCTGTGCAACTTTGTCACTGCTTGGGATCAGGCAACCAGGAACCTGTCCTTGACATTCGAGGGCTGCGGCAACGTTCTGTGGAGTCAAGGGAAAGGGACTGCTTCGTCTGGGCTTTGTGTCATCCCCCAAGAGAGGGTACCCTGCACCGCTAAGAAATGTTTTCTTCGACTGTAATAGTGGTAAGTCAGCCTGAAGTACTTCTAGGTTTCTTTTCGATTAACCAAGCAGTTTTGGATGCCACAAGTCATCTTGCTGGGACATCCTGCCCTCTTCTGCCAGGCTGCTACGTATAGAGGGTACGCGGTCACGCGAGGTGGCTTCAGGAAGAGGCTCTGGATATGGAGTTACAAAATCACAGTCATAGGGTTGGAAGGCACCTTGGAGGTGTCCAGTCCAATCTCTGAGCACGGGTGAGGCTTTGAGCAACCTGGTCTAGTGGAGGGTGTCCCTGCCCATGGCAGAAGGGTTGGAACTCGATGATCTTTAAGGTCCTTTCCAACCCAAACTGTTCTGTGATTCTATGTTCAACGCTGAATTCAGACCTCCTTGCATAAGGGCTCTGTCCTGTTGGGTCTTGTAAACCTCCAAGGACCAAGACAGCACGGGCTTTCTGGGCAGCCTCTTCCAGCGCTTGGCCAGCCTGATGGTGAAGTACAGCCTCTGGCTTGTGTGTGCTGCACAAAGGATGCTGAGAGGTGCGACAAGTTTTGATAGTGTGTCAGTAGCAGATGGCATACATGGGCTTCTGAGTTTTGCCTTAGTTAAATAAAAAAGAAAAGCCATGGGGGGGAAAAGAGCAACTGAGTGTGGGAGAAAACGCAAGAGAGGTTTAAGGGTAAAACCCTGAGGCGCAGGTGTTGTGTGCTGACTGGTTACAAAGCTTCTGGGCACTGCAGGTGGGAGGCCCTTTCCCTTACCCGGGCTGGGGTGCATCAGAGCCTTGCACCACGCCTTTCCGCTGCAGGGGGCTGTAGAGGATCTGCCTCAGTTTTCTCCATGTGTCGATGGCACGCTCTAGCCAGCTGTGCAGAGATGCCCAAGCTTTGGCCAGCCAAGCCAGGACATCCAACGTGCACGGTGCGTACCCCCAGGAGCAGTGACGGGGCTGCGGGAGCAGTGGGGTGGCGTTGCCGCTGCAGGAGGATGTGGTGCATCCGGGATAACAGCTCTGTTGGTGGCTGTCAGAGCACCGCTGTCGTGAGACAGCTGTGCTTGTCCCGCTCTGCCGCTGGCTCAGGTCCCTGAGACCCTGCTTTCTAGATGTAACGTAGGGACATGGCCGTCATATACTTTTTCAGTATTGGAAGTTTTGAGTTTCTCGTAGTGATTGATGTACTTATAAATCTCCCTCTTGCTTGTTACATTTCTCTTCACTGTGGATATTTCAGTAAAACATTGATCCTCGTTGTTCCTGTGCCTGTAGCTAAATTAGGGGCAGCTGCCTGAGACAGAGCGCCGTGTATTGCTGTAAGAGCAGCATCGGATACAGACCTGCTGACTGACCGAGCCAGGGCATGTCCCCAGCTCCAGGGTGTTGGCAGCACCAAGGGCCTGTGCAGAGCCGCCGTCTGCAACCCCTGGCACCAAGGTCCCGATAACTTTGGCGGGAGCAGAGCGAGTCAGTGTCGAGCGCTTCTGCAAACACCATCCTTCCGTGAGTGCTTTGGCTGGGGCTGCTCTGGACTTTGCTGCTGGAGCTTGTTCTGGTGACCAGGGCAGATGGGCAGCGCCCTGGGACCCACACGTCGTGGTTTTCTGCGTCAGGCCGGGCCATAGCAGAGTGTGTTGTACAACGTAGGCAGTAATAACATGATCAACGTGCTCAATGTGGAAATGCATTCCCTTATGTAAAGCAGCTCGCGTTCAGTTAACTCTGAAATATTCATTGCAGCCTGCAGTACAGTTGTGCGGCTTCGTGATTTCCTTCTGTGTCTTTGTAAGGTCAAAATGTGACCAAACTATATGCCAGCCTTTCCCTGTGGCTGTTGGCTCTTTGAAGAGATGCACCTGATTTTGTATGTGTGGAAAAACACCTGAATTACTTTGCTTGTGAAAATCAATGTTTGTTGTAGCCCTGGGCTTAATAATTAAGCTGTGTGTGCTGTTCAGTGCTTTCAGTAATATTTAATAGCTCTGGCTGTTAAAACCCCTATCACACAGTGCAGTGCAGTTAAGGCAGCTGATTAAATGAACATGACTAATATAAATTCTTACAAATGTAAACAAGAAAAAAAGTAAACATAAACTGAGTGCTCACTGGTTCTCAACTATGTCCCGGGGCATGGAGACGTGTCTGAGACTTACCCAACCGTGGATTGTAAGAAATGTCTTTCAGGCTCCGGAGATCCCCGTCTGGTAACCTGTGCTCCGTTCCTAAACGCAAAGGCCTTTAGGCTTAAGGGTTTTTCCGACAAGTTTTTTGTTTGACTTGAAGCACTCAGTACTGGCTTTCCCAGACGCCAGCTCCCTCCGACTGTTGTGCCTCATCCTCCTGTTCATTTTACAGCTGCTGGGGTCAGACTGATCGTCACTGGCTCTGCAGGGAGGAAACAGGGATGGGTCAAGGCACCACGCCGCTGGGTAGGGTCTGTGCCTGGGCTCTCAACAGGCACAACTAAACATAAGTTGTCGCATTCTCCATCTAGCGTTTCTGTTTTCGTGGGGTTTTTTGGGTTCCTTTTTTAGTGCTCTCAACCATGTTTTTGTAGGTGAGCCAGCATTGGGGTGATGTGTGTGCTGGTGCAATTGATAACATCTGATTGATTTCACTCCATTATTGCACTGGTAAATCTCCCATTTGGGCAATTGATAACATCTGATTGATTTCACTCTGTTATTGCACTGGTAAATCTCCCATTTGCAAGCCTCTTGCTATATTTATCCCATAAAGAGCCTCTGCATCATGTTTCCTTTGTGTAAGGTACTCATTAAAAAGGCTTTGATTTTCCAGGGGTGTCCGCGCGGCGGGCTGCTCGCGCCGGCTGTCCTGTGGCGCACAGGCGCTGGGAGCAGGAAGCTGTGCAGGAGGCTGATCTGGTTGGAAAATGGCCAAAAGAGGCAGAAGACTCAAAGGAAATTATTCTGTTTCAGGATTTTTCCTTATAAATCTTCACGCTGCATTGGAGTACTGCCACAGGCACTCGGTTAGAGAACAAGGCACCGTGGCTGTACCGTTACGTACGGAGGGTGTCTCCTGCCATTGATTCCCATGAAGCTGCAAAGCGAGCGGTGGTTCTTCACAAATTCGGGTCGATGACAGTTGCCAGGACTTTGGCTGGCGGTTGAGTGGCAGTGTCCGGAGCTGAGCTGGTTGTGCTGGGTCCCTGGGGTGTTTGTTGGTGTTGGGAAGGGCTGAGCGCTGCAGCTGACCCGCTGCCTTGTTTGTGTAGCTGTGTCGTAGTTCTCGATAAGGAAAGTTTTGGAGTTGGTTTATTTTGTGGCATTTTCTGGACTTGTTCTTACGATTTTAAAGTTCAAATCCTTGCTGAGAAATATGTGGGCGTAAAGATGTCAGAAGGGAAGTCAGGATGGGAGGTATCAGTGGTGGGACTTGAAAGGCAAAGTTTTGTTCCTGCAGACCTCCAGCACTGCCGAGGAGGAGTCCACCATGTCTCTGAGCATCCCTGAGCTTCCTCTAAGATGTCACCAACCTCACACCTTTGTCTTGCAAGCATCGTATAAAGGGAGGGTTATGACACCTTCAGATGACAGGAAGGTGAGATAACGTCTGTAGGGCTGTCGTGGGCAGATCATCAGGACTGCACGTGAAAGAGACTTTGAGACTCTGGAGTTCTCCATTGTCAATCGAGAGGGGAAAAAAGGTGATTAGAATTACTGTAATTCAGTGTCTGTGTGGCTTTTCTTGGCATTTCTCCCTTTTTTGGCCTTTGGTTGCTAACTTCTGGATGATGCCGTGCCTCCTCACAGACGGCCCACATCAGGACCGTGCGGGCGGGCGCTTCCCGGGGGCCGGGCAGCTGCGGGGATGCTGCGCTGAGCAGGGCTGGGGTTTGCCAGCCAGGGTCTGGCCCAGCTCCGGGCTGTTCGTCCTCCTCCCTTTGCCCACCCAGCATCGCTGCCCGGGTGTGGTGGTCCCCAGACAGCCGGTGGGGGATAAGTGCTTCCTCTGGCGTTCAGCCCCCAGCGCCTGGTCCGTGCCGCCCGGGGTGTGCGCTGCGGGGTCTGGCTCTGAACCATCGCGCGTGACACAGGCTTGTCCCATGGGAACGGGACACCAGCCTTCCTGCGGGAAAGGTGGTAAAGCAGACACTTCTTTATCAAGCTGTTATTATCTGTGTAGGTTACGTATTATCAGTACGGTATTAAATCCTGCAATAGCAAACAAGTGCTCGGGGGAAAGTGTTTATCTTCTTATCTGCTGTATTGTAGCAACTGATTCGCCTCCTGTAATGATAACTAAGAAGGACTTCGCATCCCATAAAGTTTATGGTCTGATGTGAATGTTTGTATAGATATTGTACTTCAAAATCACTGAAAAGTCTTTCTGGGAGAGTTTGTCTAGTTTCCTTCCCAGAACTTTCTTTGGTTTTTTGGGTGGTGGTTGCCAAGACTCCTCTTTGTGGAGAAATTTCGTTAAAGGGAAGTTGCCTCCTCATGAAAATCTGATTACGGCAATGCTTCCCAAAGTGGGGACCCTGGTCCTTGTGGGGAAGGTGGCTGGGAGGGTGTCAGGAGGAAAGTCTGCTTCTCCCCCACCCCGGGGTCACGTACAGGGCTCAGCACAAAACTCAGCTTCCCTGGATCTCATGGATCTTTAAATTCTGAACAATTACACCCGAGAATGCACACCGATCATAGAGTGCAGCCCGGTGAGGCCGTGGAAGACGAGAGCCAGAGCCGGTGTCACCGTGACCTCAGTCCCTTCTAGCAGTGGATACGGTACACGGAGAGGTAGCGACCTGCAGGGTCTGTTTTGTGCTGGCTGGTCACTAGTTAGATGGCTTTTGATGATATAACAAAGGAGTATTTTGTATAAATGACAGAGCTACTCGGGAAGTGGGGAAATATTTACTTAGCTGTAAGCTATGGACTTCCTTGTGAAGGATCAGGTCCTTCCTACACAAGATGATTGCTTGCCTGTGACAGTGCAGCAAATGACAGCTGTTAATAACATGATAGGACAGTTAGCAAGTTGTTCTCTATATCACCCCGTTTAAACCTCGCTTTTACCATCAGTTTGAGTGACAGAAGCATTGCGACTGGGATGATGATTTTAAATGCCGTCTCAGAGCTCCACCTGTGGCACGATGTGGCACGTTGTCACAGGGATCTGCTGTGAGGATGAGAGAACACCCCCGCTCTGCTAGACACCCTTTCAAATACATCTGCAGAAGATTACTATAATTGGGATCAACTTCTGCCGTACAAAGATTTGACACGATGGTTACTTGAAAACAGTGTTGCAGTGGCTTTCCAGATGTAGAACTCTTTGTCCCCTACAGACCACATGCTCCTCAATCGCTATAGCCTGTTAAAAAAAATTGACAACACTTTTTGCTGTGGAGGAATGCCACTTGTTGGACCCAGACTGCTTTACAGAAGCACGTCAGTTTTGCTGCTGGATGCTCCAATGAGTAAGCTGGCCCTGAGCGACCCAGCTCCAGGCAGGCTCACCAGCAGAGGCAGGGCTTCCTCCCAGTCCAGCCCTAGAGGCAGCTGGACCATCGGGCTTCCTTGCGTTTCATGCTTTTGGATTAGGGGATATTGACCTGTTGGCAGCTTTCCCCCATCTCACATCACCTCATTACCTGGCTGCGGGCTCTCGCAGGGTGACACGGTCGCGCAGCAGCGCTTTCCAGGTGTCCGAAGGTCTCTCCATCACCCTGCGGTGCTGTAAAGGGAGCAACTGGAGAAGCTCAGGGCACCTCTTAATGGGAAACCGCTTTCTTGATGGCCGTGCCGGCTGTAGGCTGGAAGGGAAGGGAACGGACTGGAGGGGAACCAGCCACTGCTTGCTCCAGCTTGTGGGGCTGGGTCTTCATGTGTCAGCCTTCAGAACGCGCTTTTGTGCCTTTCAAAGCGGCTTTAGATGTGGAAAGCATGGTTTCCATCAGGTTCCCATTCGGCAGTTGCATCTGCGATGTTTGCTTCTCCCTTGTGCACAGTCCTGTCCTTTCCTCCCTTAGCAGCTGCTGCTTTGCCTGGAAAGCTCTGATGGAGTATTGTACAGACACATCCTTAATTTTTCAAGCTACTCTTGGGTATAAATCTGATCTGTGACTTCTTTCTTTTGCACATGAGCGTTCAGATCTCGTTATGGGCTCTCCACATGCGTGTTGAGAGGTAAATATGCACCCGAAGTGTAGTAGAGCTTCATATTTGTGGAGGAAAAGCAATCTGTATTTTGAGATGTAAATTTGCAGGTCAAAGGTTATGATATGGTGTCTCTAGGAAGAAAAAAACCACAGTATTAGTAAAATTGCTGTCTGGTGTATCATTAGGTGCAATTGCAGTGCAACCTGGAGGCCAGGTTTCCATTGCAGGAAGCATTACAGAAACATATCTCAAACAAATGGGGAATGTATAATACGTGTTTACATATATAGAAAAAACTATTAATAATTACAGATTTTAATACACAACTTTCATATGTTCCATGTGTGTGATTTATACCAGAATATTAAATTTAATTATTTGACTTGATGTAATGAATGCATAAGAATCCGATAATAATGGTTTTTTAAAAAAAAATCACTAAAACCAATTAAAATTTAAAGTTTACTTTAAAAATAATTTCTGAATATTTATATGGTTGGAATTCATGTTTTGAAATCCCCTAAGGCGAAAAAAAGTTTATGTACCATTAATGAGCTTATTGTGTGGTGAAAGCAAATGCTGAAGGCATGCCTAAACAGTATTGCTTTTCTTCAGTGGAAAAAATCTGAATGTTAATGATACGCATGCTGTCATAATTAATTTACGCAGTTGTTTGCTTTTGCACCGGGTGGATAACTTCTTTTCAATTAAACATCATCTTGCAATGTGCAATAACAATAGCGTATCAAGGAGCTGTTACTCAGAGGATCTTTATCTGTGGGAGCCCATGTTTCTGAGCGGGTGGATTTGAAGTACTGACATGTGACATGGCATGATGAATTTTTGAAAACATTGTGTGCATTTGGCATTTCTGAGTTGTCTGATATGGTTCTCGGGTGATGTAGTGGTCATTTGGGAACATTCAAGGACATTGAGGTGATCGAGAAAGTGAACCAGATTTCCAGAATTAGACTTCCAGTGCTTGGCAGCTCATTCACAACTTGTGTAAACTTGCTGTGGTGAAAAGCTTCAGTTAATTAAAGTCCCACCCTGCTCAATTATGACTCAAGGACATCAGCCAGCTCAGTAAGTGAAATTATGCACCTATCCTCCTGTGGAACCAAAGCTTCCAGTAAGTCAATGGAAATTTGCCTGATAGAGCAGTTAAGATCGGTCCTGTACTAGAGCTATCGTGTTTCTTTACGATTAATTGATTTTCTTTTTTATTTTTTTAAATACAAGTCTGTAAGATACAACTATTTCAGGATCACGTAGATGAATTCAAATACGAGAGTGGTAGAAAGCCAATGACCATAAAAAACAAGTGATGAACAAACTTCAATACATTCACTTAGAGGCTGATTCAAGGCTTATTTGAACCATGAGACAGAAGAATTCTGGGAGTTACCATTCAGCTGCATGGAAGAAATAAACAAAACTCCAACCAAGTGCAGAATAGTATAGAATAACATTTGATTAAGTATTTCCAGGTGGATCGGGCTCGGATGGCTTCTCCTAGGGAAAATCATGCCTCATAAAACTTTCAGTTAATGGAATTGCAGATAAAGGTGACTCAGAACAAGTAATTTATTTTGATTTTCAGAATGATTTTTATAAAGTTGCATGGTATGTTCATGAAAATAGCTATATGATTAGAAGCCAAGGTTTTTTATTGCGAAAGAAGCAAGTGTACGGCTGGTTACAGGGGAGGCAGAAGGGCACGTGGTGCTTACGGCAACCACACCAGCCCCGGCTGGCATTGCAAATCCAGAGAGCTGTGTATCCACCCTCAGGAGAAGGCTGCATTTTTTTGGAACTGCTGTCTTTGTAAGAGGACGAACTGACTTGATGGCCAACATCAATATTGCTCTTTGAGCCTTTTCCTGTGGTTCACTTGCGCTGAAATGGGAGGAAGCCTTCAAGCTTCAATGTTTGGAGTTCCTGGAGGGAGCGTGGGTGCCGCTGCCCTGGGAAACCTCCCGGTGTTCTCTGAGGGTGCAAAAATAAGAGACTTACTGTGCCAGGCATTTCCCCTGAGTGGTACCAAAGTAACTGAGAGACGAGTTGGTAGCTGTGTGCTGTGCTGGAATGGGGAGAAGCAGTGCCCCACGCTGCGGCATTCAGTCTCATCTTATCTGCTCGCAGCTGGGCTGGGGGAACGTCCCTGCAGTCGATCCGGTCTTGCAGATGAGGAGCTCTTTCTTTGCTGTTTCTCCTGTTTTCAGCTTTGTGGGCTGTCTTTTTGTATGACGGAGCACTGAAATTGCTGAACGTGTTCCAAGCAGCATCTCAGGATTTTGAAGCAATTAGTTGGGTTTTTGTGAAACAGGTGTTTCGCAAACCAGTGAAGAGGCACAGCTCCTCTCGTTTCTTAGAGGTGTGCTTGAGATGCCTTACACCTTGGCAGCCTCTGGCAAGAAGAGTTGGAGTCACATCTTGGGCGGGGGGGTACATGGCTTGGGGTTTCTTGAGCTGAAGGATAAGGTACGTTGCTTTTCTTGGGCAGAAATCTGATTGCTGCAGAGAGGAGGATAAATGTAGGAGATGTAAGCTTTCGTAGAGATCTGATGAAATTGCTCCATCAGCATCTGGTGTAAGGACTTCAATTCCTGGGGAAAACAGGTATTTCACTAGAGAACTTTGTCATTTTGTGGTCAGTCAAACCAGGGTGTGAGACAACCGGAGTCTGAGCATCAAGACGGGACAAAGTAATTCCAGCCTGTGGAGAAAACAAAATCTCTTGCTTTTTCGTTAGCTCTGCGACAAGTTCTTTGGCAGAGATAGCAGTCTGAAGAGCCACGCGGTGTCCGAGTCGTGGACAGGGTGCTGTATTCTGAGTTGCTGCTGCTGTCCTCCTGTGCCCCTGCCCTTGGAAGGCGCTGTCTCTGAGTTGCGTTGTACGACTCGGCTCCCTCAGAGCTCGGGAGGATGGAGTGTGTTGCTTGCCCTCTGCATCATTTAGCTTCCTTTAGTTACTGGCACAGCATTTGACTGGAGACTGGTTATTGGCATCACCAGTCCAACCACATGAACAGCAAGCAGTGTTTCAGCTGTTGGGATTCATAAATTGTGGATTAGTTGGATTCCACCTGTGGCTTTGTGCACTTGGCATCCAGCCACAGTTAGCAGGAGTTGGAGAGGGACGACCTGTCCCGTAAGATTAAAAAACCCTAGTAAACATTAGTGATATCCTTTTGTCTTCTGCATTCTGTGGGTTCGGAACTGCAGAGCCTCATCCAGCTGACGTGCTGCTCTGCCCGTGATTTGTTGGGTCACGTCAAATAGCTGAGGCTCCGCTGCAGGTGGCACTGGCAAGAGGCTGCGGCTTCATCGCTCGGTGGGGACAAGTGGTGCTAGCGCAGTACCCGGGGGGTGAGAGAAAACAGAGGCTGTCTCAACACTGCTGCTGCTGAGGTTAATTCTTCAGATGGCCTGATGATAGCTGCTGGTTGTGTGCTGACAGCACAGGGTTGTGCACCAGCTATGTAAGTAATGCTGAACATCGATCAAGCCAATAAAACGCAGCTTTGATCGTGCAGGCAATATAAAAGACAGAGCAGACTGTCGACACCACCATTTGACAAACAGAGTCTTCAGCATGCCAGAATGATAGTGGTTGTCAGGATTGGCTTATCCCAAACGTTATGTTTTGTGAAGGTGATCCTTATCGCTGTACACCTACAAAGGATGCGCACAATTAACCTGCAAAGTTTTGTGACACCTCAGCAAAGCAACTAGTGGGCACTTAGCCTGGTTTTGTTCAGTTTTCATCATTGCTGCCTCGGTGGCTCTAGGTGTTTTGCAGTTCTGAGGTAGAAAGCTTTTTGCTGTAAAATGTATAGAACATCATGTGCCTTCTTGATGAAGATTTTGGTAGTGTGCACTTTATTTCCTGGGACAATCCCATACTTGCTACTTTATTCTCACTTTTCTATTTCCTTCCTCTTTAGGAAAAAAAAAAAAAAGAAAGTGACTGTTATTTTTATACTTCCTTTGTATTTTAAAGAACAAGTGTGATAACTTCTTATCTACTTCAGTCATGTTTCATTGTGCCGAAGTGCCAAGATCTGTTTTATCAACCCCCTCAAGAACGTGCCTGTTTCGCTTCTGGCTCGCAAAGGAGTTGTGCTGGGATTCTGCGTGGCAATGGGCTCTCTGTGCTCCTGAGAAAACCAAAGCTCTGCTGCCTTTGCTTCAAAAGTCTGCGAACACCCCCGCCCCAGTTCTGATTTTCCTCATGGTGTAATGTGAAGGCAGAGAGGTTGTATGTTCTTTCCCCGTACCTCTCTTGTGTGCCCCCTGAAAAATCGCCTTGACTTGAGGAATGTCTGTCTGGAATCTCGCCCTGCTTGGCTGTGCCCTCTCAGATACTGGCAGATGTGCCAGACTGTTGTATCTGGGCTGGGGAGCTACAAGGGAATGAATTCATTGAAAGTCATCATGTGGCTCTTGCAAAAACTAAAAAGAAAGATCAAAACATTTACTGACTACAAATTTCAAAATGTGTGAAAACAGCCCAGCAGTGGCCGAATAGCATCTTCCCAGGAAAGCTGCTTTTTAGGCAGATCCTGTGGGGGGAGGCTGCCTTTCATGCTGCTGCTGAAATCCTGCTTCAAGTTATGCTGGAAATTGGTTTCAAGGGGCATGTTCGTTCTGATTTCACATGAAACCAAGTTTTAAATGTTTGCTTTGCTTTATCTTTGGGGTGGGGAAAAAAGGTGTAGTAGTGTCCCGATGTTTTACTTTGTGTCACGTTAATTGATTGCTTTGCCAAAGAAGAAAAATGCTGTAGTTGAGCATAGTGAAAGTGTAGGAAAGCAGGAAAGAAATGAGTGAGGGGGGAGAATAAAGAAGTCTTCTAAATTCTTGAAAAAGGCTTGTTACTGTTGTTATTCATTTCAGCCTTTCATCCTCCGGGGTGATAAGTGAATAACTTAAAATGCCAGTTGATCTGGGTGGGAAGTGGAAAGCCACCATAATCCGATTAATCACAGAGCACTGGATGCCTCTGTGTCAGTGCGAAAGCAACTCCAGCACATGCTCAGCTGTTCCTCTTTCACAATGAGTTGTACAGTTGTCACTCCTGACCTTCTGCCAGCAAAAACATCCGCTGGGTTCATTTTACCACCAAATATTTTTACACTTCTGCACTAATAAACTCCCCTGGCTGGGACAGACGTGTGCAGCCCTGCCGCTGCTCACGTTGCAGCAGACAAGCGGAGCCGCGCCGCCGTCCCGATGAGCGCATGTGCTGGGCAGCGGTGCCTCCAGCTGCAATGGGAGAGTTCCTCCTCTGGTGCTGGTTTCAGACCCTGAAAACAGCAATGAGCAGGGCAGGGGGAAATATAAAATGAGCTTGTATAATTATACACTGTTGACAGTCCTTGCAGGCTTCTCCTAAAGGAGCCTGGACGTATTTTCTTCTAGTCGGCCGCTGTTACAGGTGTGTCCGCACAGATGCAGACTTGGGACGTGGCAGAGGTGCGGGCTCTGCTCATGCATGATGAATTTGCCCTGGCTTAAAACCTGGCAATGTTCTGTAACTTACAGGGAAACACAAGGGATGTGTGTCTTGTTTATGGCTGCCCTTTATTATCTGATATGTAAAAGTATGTAACAGGTAATGCAACCAACAGAAACATGTGATTGTGCCCTCTGTGCAGAAGATGGGGATAGCCCACGAGGTGGTGCCCAAAATCCCTGGTACCGTGCATGCAGTACCCTCACGTGTAATCGCTGCTCTGCGTGCCGCGGAGCTGACGGTGGAGGTACCAGGGCAGGGTAGTGGAGGATTCCCGGCTGAGGAGGTGCCTCGGCCCCGTGCTCCCATCTCTGGCCCTGGGCAGGAGCGCGCTTCAGCTGGAGGCTGGTACGGCCGCGGGCTCCTGCTCGGAGGGACCTGCCTTTAGGCTTCGTCTGAGCTCTCTCTGAGAACATGCCAGGCATTTACGTACTGAAAATACGCTGTTCTCAGCACTGCAGAAGGCGTACACAGCTGCATTGACGTTTGCTTAACCCACAACATTGATGCACCACTGTACAGCAGACAATGGGGAATAGCTGTTCCCCACTCAGACGAGAGGAAATCTCTTGTCTTTAGTGGAGTAGCAGTAATGCATGTGCCGATTGCTGCGATGACATCAGAATAAGCTGCTCTGTAGTTCTGGTCTACTTAAAAGCAGTACATTTTACTTCTCTCTGTAGCATGTCTTCTAGGACTTTCCACTTTCAAAAAAAATCCTCTTTCTGTTTGAATCTGTCTAATTAGAGCTTAATCCGGTGCTCTGATTAGCATTATTATATTTCTCCAACACAGATGTTCTAGAAATTTGCATTTTGTTGACATCAGTATTTAATTTTATTTTCTTAAAGCTCAATTTAATTTTGCTGAAGAATTATATAAACCAGAACACGTGTGTAACTAAGCTGTGTTCCCCTCCACAACCTCTTGGAATTCAGTCCTTCGCTTCTGGGTGGTCACTGTACTACTGGGTGTTTTTATACAGTGGGATATATAGCCAGAGCTGTCTCATATAAACAAGAAAACAATGGAATCCTGTTTACAATTAAGACATTTGAGCTATCTTACTGCAGTTGTCCATCTCTTCCTGTGGTCAGCACAAGAGGATCGGTCTGTTGTTACAGTGACAGCTTGGGATAGGCTTCAAAACAGCAAAGAAAATTACTTGGAGGAGGAGGGAAGCATTCCTCTTGTAAGGGCTAAGGACTCGGAGCACGGATGGCAGATTAGGAGATATTAAACCTTTAACACTGGAAGGAAATCTGTTAAAAGCTGCATTATGCCTTTTACTTCTTATCAGTCACTGCCCATCTTCATTTCTGTGAAGATAAGCGGAGCTGAGTGTTGTTTCAGGGTAAGACAGCCAGGGCTGTTCCTGATGTCCTGTGAGATGCTGCTGCTGCATCCCTCCCTGCTGTCTCCACCTTGGGCATCCCTGGGAAGGGGGAGATGCTGCAGCACAACTTGCAATGAGAAAAAGACTACTGAGTTCAAAAACGATAGAAGTTGCTGTACAGATAATCGCTGCTCCTTCAGAGCTGGTTCTTTGAAAAGTCTTGGGCATTTAAAGAGGGAATCTACCATGACAGTGCCCCTGAACTCTGGTTTGGGTCAGTGCCATGTGAATGGTTCTAATAAAAACCTGACCTGCCTAAATATTGGTGCTTGCAGTGTGCCAAACCACACTGCGTAACGGTGTTGGTGTGTGAAACTGCAGAGGTGTTGATGAGTCCTTCCAGACCCGCTCTCACTGGCCTCCCTGGGCGCTGCAGTGTGAACCCCCCCTTGTCCCCACCGTGGTTCAGGGATCCTGAATCTCAGAGCTGGACTCGGTGACATCAAACCCATTTTTTTGGCGGTGCGGCTCAGCTGTGAGGTGCAGTTGGTCCTGGTGACGTGCTGGGACAGGATCAGGGCTGTATGCCGCTCCTGGGTTGCAGAGGTCTCGTCAATCTGGTCTCGTGCCGGACTTATAGCATGTGATATACCTAACGAGTTGTGATCTTCTCATTTCAGGGCATGATTTCAGTTTATTGCTTTCATGTCTTCAAAGGTTAGGGCTTTAACTGATTGCAGATACTAACCAACTATTTTTATACTGCTTTTATATCTCTGCTGCTGCCATAGACTGAAGGACACGATGTTTGTAAGGGAAGAAGACTGGACTGCAGCTGCCATAGCACTCCATCCTGAATGAGTTCAGGCTGGGGAAATAGAGAAAAGAATGGGTTAGGATTAAACCTCCTCCTGTGACAGAGGATGTGCATTCCCACTTTTGATGTGTGTTCACAATCTGAGCTCTCACTCAGCACAGAGTTGCTTATGAAAGGGATCTGCTGAAGCACTTCTTTCCATCTGCTCTTGCTGGTAAGACAGAAAATTATTTTCTTTTGATGTGATCTTTCAGCAGTAATTCATTCATCCCCTCCAGAGTGGATGACTGTAATGTCCTGTGCACACACAGTGAGTGCAGGCGCTCGCAGTATTTGACTGTACACCATAGAGTTAGGCATTTAGGAGGATAAATTATTGTGGAGAGTCGCTGCTCATGTGTTTATCACCAATAACAGGAAGTGTACTGCGGTTCACCGTGGGAGATGCTCCTCTGCAGCAGCTGTGCCACGGGCTGTAGGTGGAGCATCCCAGAGCCTGGCACGAACACCAGCCTCAACCTGCAGAGCTGTCAGCTTCTCTTGGGAGGATTCACCAAGACATGGATTCAATACCATGTCTGCTTTAAGAAGAGTGAAAGCAAAATTTTGCTCTACTTGTATGCAGCCTGCTTTTGAATCAGAAGGGGACAAATGACCACGCAGGGAATGGCTGTACCCAGAGTAAGGCACGGCGGTTACACGCTGTGCTCACGCTTCTCGGACCCGCGGGTCAGTCGGGAGCTGTGGCGCTGAGCTGTCTCCTGCGCTCACATGTGCCGAGAGATCCCACTCTGTAGAAAAATTACTAGTTCAGTAATTTTAAAAAAAGTGGGAAGCTCATTATGTACAGTAAGTGAAAGGTGGTGGGAAGGTGTTTTGGGAGAAAAATATGTCCTAGCTTCATGGGAAAACGGTGGTTTATTAAAAAAAAAAAAAAGTGAGAATCAGTGCTAGTTTGTAACTTTGTAGAATGTAAAGGACAGGTTTGGTGATGGGTGATTTTGAGAATAAACAGATTATTCCTTGAAAGGAGATCAGCCCTAATGCAGAAGAACGTCTGTCTCAAGTCTCGCTTTGAATCCTGCGCAGAGCAGTGAAGCAGAGGTCCCCCGTGCCTCCAGCCCAGCTGTACAGACCTGCTTCTCCCTGACTCGCTCGGGTCAAACAAACGAACAGATGAGCAGCACTCCACCCTGAAACATCAAATCCAGGTTCTTCTGCGTGGATGGAAAACTGAGTGTCGCTCACGGGCTCATACTTTTATTTTGTAGCTACCAAGGTTTGTGTTTTTCCATTTAGTTTGCTGTGTGATTTTTGGAGACCGGCTGCCCACTAACCAGCCGCTTTAGAGCGTGTTTGATTCTCTAGAGCGTTGGGCGTCTGGTGTTTTTAACGTCCCTGGAACAGTAACCTGTTAGAAAAGTACATGAGATCCAGTAATTGTGAACAGAGGAGGTCTGCTCGAGCCCTCTCTTTCCTGTCCTGCCCCCACGCAGCCAGATAAGAGGTACTCCCTCCATAAAGAGTGGCTGTCCCTGTTTCCGTTCTGCTCCTTCCACGTTCACGGGGTTGTCTCTGCAAGCCCACAGGGCACCTGCACTGTGTGCCTGGTCCGTGATATTCCGTAGTTGCTCAGTATCGGGGGATTTTGAAACAAGGTCTAAACCAAATATTTTTTTTAGACTGTTCTCATGAAAACATGACTCTGGTCTTGATCGTTAGGACAGAATAACATTGGTGAGCTGTGAGTTTTCCTTGTGTGCCTCCAGGAAATCACTGCTCATTTCTCTCTTCCCAGACATTTCAAAACAGCTGCTGCCCAGGGAATCTCCTCCAAGATGGACCCAAGTTTAAAAATGATCTTGTATGTTTTCACCTAACTCGTTTAGAAAGGTCACCATCACGTTTATTGACATATAGCAATGGGTCTCTGGTCCCAGAGCACAGATGTCCCGTGAAACTCTGTGTTTTAAAACCGGCTGGAGGGCGGCGAGGCAGCCCCTGGGTGGTTGAGTAGCTGCGGCTCCGTTCAGGGTGGGAAGACTCCATAGATCCATGTGGATCTTGTGAGTTGTTCTGCAGCAGGACTCTCTCTGCGCGGCTGGCTGGTGGGGAGGACTCTGCTCCCTTCCCTTTGCCTCTAGCCGCCGAATGCTTCGGCACCGCATTCTGCAAGAGAGAGTTTTGGCTTGCCCGTAAGGAGGGGTGGGAGCTGTGGTGAACCCTGGTGTCTTCCCCCATAACTAAACGTACTTGTGTGAGTAACTGATGCGTAAATGTAGAAGAGTGAGAGGGGGTTTGAGTGTGCAGTATTATTATTGGAACACATATTCCAGTAAGTGAGTTGACTGGGGGTTTACGAGCACGCTGAGTCAACAGAATCAATACTACAATTTACGCCGTTTGAGCACATTGGCACTCTATGAAAGAATTCGTGTCTTGTAGACGTCGATGATGGTTCTGGATGGGGATGCTTTTCTTTATGTTTTTTTAATGCTGCAGTCAAGCCTGTTTCTGCCAGTACCAAGTTACTTTTGCCAACTATAACACTCCATGGCAATATGCTAGAAATTACATTTAACAATAAGTGCTACAGCATACCTGGAGCTGCGGCCCGAGCATTTCCGTAATCACGCTTTAACTTAGTTCTCTTGAATGAGACGGGCATGTTCGACTTGTGGAGTCAATGTAAACACAAGACTGCCGTAGTGCGTATGTCTGTAACACAAGAGGCAGTGCCTGGTTCTGGTTTGAATAAGGAAACCCTCCGATGTGTGTGGGCGTAGGAGCTGGTAAAGTTGTCTCAGTGGCTGGTCCACAGGAAGATAAGGGACCTGCTGCTGATCTTTGCGTTAAGGTGAATGAGTAATTCAGGGTAAAGAGATGCTGTTTGTCAAAGAATGAAAGGGAACAAAATAGATAGAGGAAAATCACAATGAAAAAAGCTCCAGGGAAACATAAGAAAGCATTATTGGAAGCAAAGGGATAATGGTGAGTCAGAGGCAAATGTGAAGGGGAAAAAAAGAGGTTATGAAATAAATGAATAGGCAAGAAAAGGTCCGGCTTGTGGGGTTAGCAGTTTGGGTTTAATTTGTATTTCAGATGTTTTCCTTGCTTGAGATATAATCAACACCTTTTTGCAGAAAAATAATACCTCCCAATTACTTATAAACTTTTGCCCGCTTTCAAACCAGACGTAGAAAGAGATGTACGTAACGAAAGCCTTCTGGTACACTGCACAGCGCTGCGACTTCTGTGCCAAAGACTTCTCTCCGTGCAATCTGCCTGTTCCCGTCCTTGCGCTGTGCTTAAGTCAGAGATTTGCGTCCATCTGCATGGAGGGTGTGATCTGCCTCCCCCTAACAATCAGGAATGGCACCCAGAAGGGAAGCCGTTGCCCCAGCAGCCTCTGCTGCCTCCCTGGGCTCCGTTCCCTGCTCTGGCGCTGGGTGGGTTCGAGCTGGCGGGGTGTTGTGCCGCGGGCATGATTAGCAGTCTCCGTGCAGAGTTTGCTCTGTGTTCCTGCCCTCCTGGACCTGGAGAACGCCCAGAGACCAACACAGGGCAGGGCTGGGTGTTTGCATAAAAACACTGCTCATACCGAGCATCTGTGGAATTCACTGAGCCGGAGTCGCCTCTGGTGCAGCCCCAGTAAAGTCGCAGGAATGATAACAAGGGTGAATTTGGCCCTGCAAATGGCATGTGGAGCTGCTCCTCACCAGTCCTGCCTTCCCAGTGTTTGCTTCCTGGAACCCAACTGGAATCCTTGTAATAGCCCGAGCGTGAAGGCGCGATTTCATGCTCAGTAATTGCAAATTCTCAAGTCATTTAAATCCTAAGCATCTTTGAAAACAACAGCTGATCCTGGTGTGACAGGACTCTCCTGAGTGCAGGCAGACCCGTGTCTGCTGCTCTGGATGCTGGTTCTTCGCGGCGTGCCTGCGTCGGGTGTTGTGCTGAGTCACCCCCGTGACGTGGGGCCAAAGGACTGGCCATGGTGCATGTGCACAGTGAGGTGGGAAATGTCAGTTCCAGCTTTTCGGAGTGAAATCCAGACACCAGTTGGGCTTCATTCTTGTTTGAGTAAAATTCTCATTAGGTTCAGTGGAGCTTGATTAAAACTTCAGTATTTGAGCCTCAATTATTTTGCAACCTGACCTGTAGTAGGACTGTCGATAGGTGTGTGTGTGCAACAATTGCACATTTCTGAGGGTAATGAGTGTGGTTTAGTGGCAGAAAAAAAAGCCAGGTTGGGTCCAGCTGGCCAGGGTGTAGGTTCTGTTTGCCCTGAAGACGGGTCGGGGAATGTTTGACCGGTGCTGCAGCGGTCGGTGGCACATCCCTGTGATCCGGGCGTCCCAGCCGTGCTGCGGGTGCGCCGTCTTATGGGACACGTGGCTCTAGGGATGGATGGGGTGGTGAATGGTGTGAGTCCTTTTGCCTTCATTCTCTGCTCATCTGCCGTATTCACCCATGGAATGGGTTCTGAGGTCTTTGCTTGAAACAGGTGCCAGTGTCTCGATAGTGGCCCCGGAAAGGGTCAAAATCGATGGAGTGCTTTAGACCTTGGACATGGTTTGGTTTCCACAGGCACAAAGTGCCTGTCGCTGTCGGCTATGCT
>NW_010108613.1:41090-42591 GCF_000699245.1 Pterocles gutturalis | reverse complement strand
TCTAACATTCTGTGATTCTGTGAAATTACCTGGGCTGGAGGGTAATTAACTGGAGGTTGTGAATGGGGTACAGAATCCAGAGGCACACCGTAGGAACGCCGTGCGGCTGCGTGAACGACGGGCCACAGGACACCCCTGTGCAGCGCAGCGGATAAATTACAGGCATGGGTCTGGACGTACGAAAATTTGCTTGAAAGCCTAACGAAGGCAACAGAACGCTCAGAAAATCATACCGTCCTGAGCCTTGGGCAACAGCGTACGTGGACAGGATCTGATGGCAGGCTCCCACTGACCCGGCAGCACCTCCCACTCCTAGCCAAGCCTGGCTGAGCAGACCCACAGAAGAGAACAGACCAGCTGCCCTTGCCACCAGCCACAGCCACGCCGGTATTTCTGCATCTTCCTCTTGGCCACTACAACAAGTTAATTACAACTAAACTGAAAGGTAAGATACAGATTTGAGTGCTCACAGGTGATAAACAAACTTGCTGAATTTGTGTGTTTAATCGCTAATTTTTTAAAAAAATCAATCAGGGAGACACTCTACCAGCTCGTCACTTGTGTTATGGGATGTTGGCCCTTCCAGTGCCTGAGGTTGGGTTTTCTGTTCATTAAATGGGGTTCTGCAGAACATAAAACTAGCCTGGGATTACCATGAAAGCAAATATCCTTCTTAAATCTAGAGACTAAATTATTCTCTTAAAAATGGATACACACAATTACATATTAATTTGCTAGGGCATCACTTTCTTTTTTCCTTAACGGAGTAGCAAGAGGCTAACTTCAGTTTTCCCAAATCTTTAAGCCTGGGTTTTAAAGGCAATAATGAATGAAACATGAAAGAAAACTCAGGCTGGAATTCTCTCTTTTCCTGTTGAGCTCAAATTTTTTGGTTTTAGCATCTTCACAACTTTTGGACTATTCTTCCCCCTCCAAATACCTAATTCTGGATACACAGTGGTGTCCATGAAACATTCAGGTTACACCAGAACGGACGCGGCATGCCACCAACACCCCTCCATGACGGGGACAAGAGTTTATGATTAAGAACTGCTCTTTTCCTAAACAAATTTAAAAAAAAAAAAAAGTTCAGACTGGGATAGAAATTTCTTCCTTCCAGCATTCAGTTGATTTCCTCAGGCTGGTGCAAACAGCTCCAGCACAGCACCGCCAGCATCCGAGGAGCTCAGCATCCCTCCGGCACTGCGCAGCCTCCACCGCAGCCGGGCGGGGGAACGCGTCGGCCTCCTGACCCAGATCCTTCCTGTAAGCACAGGGTGGCTGGAGCAGCTAATCCTCCCTAATCGCTTCTCTACAAGATTCTCTTCATCACATCCCTTTAAAGGACACGGAGGCAAATCACAGCACCTCTGCTGGGCATGAAAATACCGGGGGGCACCAAGAGGCACCTCGCTGCAGAAAAGCAACAAATGAACACCCTGAACCCCAGGATGGGTTTGGTGTGGAAGGGACCTTAAAGCCCACCCAGTGCCACCCCCTG
>NW_010108613.1:17660-40747 GCF_000699245.1 Pterocles gutturalis | reverse complement strand
ACCATCTCCGTGGCTCCTCTGGCCCCGCTCCAGCAGCTCCGTGTCTGTCCTGTGCTGAGGACCCCAGAGCTGGGGGCAGCACCCCAGGGGGGGCTCACCAGAGCGGAGCAGAGGGGGACAATCCCCTCCCTCGCCCTGCTGCTCACGCTGCTGGGGATGCCCCAGGACACGGGGGGTATCTGGGCTGCCAGCGCATGGTGCCGGATCACATTGAGCTTCTCCTCTACCAGCACAGATGATGTGAATGATGGAGCCGAGCCTTGGTCACCGAAAATTTGGGGCAAGGCAGTTCCTCAGCACCTCACTTTCCCGTTACCTTCTTTACCATCAGCTGGCTCTGAGCTGGGCAACCTGACACGAGGCAGTACCTGCTCCAACAAGACACAGCGGGGTTGCAGTTAATCCCGAAAATTCAAACCAGCGTGGGATCTCGCCAGGCAGCAGAAACTCTGCTCAGGGCTGCACCCAACCAACTCTCATGCACTCCTCTCCAAATAGGTTCATCCAATTAACACTCATTTGCTCATCAGTGCACATCCAGGAGTCGGTGTTGTTCCTCAGCTTACAGAATTTGATCCCAAAGTATTTTTGGTCCAAGTTTCCGCACTTGAGATGACGGCGTGCTACCGAGGCAGCTGGAACCCCCACTGTCACCTGCCAAAAGGGGGTTCGGGTGAGGACTGGAGGTACATTAACACAGTATTTCTCTTATCCACTTCCCGACTCACCCTCACGCTGGATTTGAGGAGCACATCTGCTTCTGATCTTTTTTTAACTCTGTTTTCAACAGGAATCAGCCTCCGTTCCTCTGGGCGCAGGCAGCGCGGTGGCCTGCGATAGTTAAGGGCACCTCTGGTGCTATTCCCTTTCTGTCCCAAGTCAACGTCCTTCTCTCCAAGACAAAACGTTTCTTGGAATATATTTCCTTTAAAAACTTTACAACAGAAAGAAAATGTAATTCTTCCTCCATTCCCCTTGCCATATTCCACAGGTTTGGGATCTTACAGCACACATACAAGCAATCGCCTTGATGTCTTGCAGTACGAAGAATTAGGGAACATCACGCAAGAAGCTTCTTACAGGACAAACCCCAAATCTTTGTGTCCAAACGTAGCTCTTACGATATGGCACGCTCCATTATTGATGAGGGGAAATTCTTACAACGTTATTTCACTAAAACAAACATTATTTGTTTTAAATAATTCTGCTGCTGGATTTATTAAAAAAAAAAAGTCCCTAATAAATATCAGTATTTTCTACACTAAACTATAAATAAAAGAAAATAAATGAAATAAATGAAGATGATGAGGTTGGGTGGTTTTGGTTTTAACACCAGAATGATTTCATTGCGAAAGGTTCTACCAAAGTTTTGTTGGGAATTCTGAGCATCTCCAAGTTCTCGGACAAACTTCATTCCATCTGACGAATCCTGCTTTTTTCCTTCCTCACCTCCTATCTCTGCCCTACAGGAAAATGTGTTCCTCTGATATTATTGCCAGGGTGATTATTTGGGCTGATAGTGAAAGCCACATGATTTTCCATTCCCATTTTTGGCAAGCAGCACACGATTCTGGAAATAAAAAGAGCTCAGGAACATGCAACAGAGGTCCTGACAATACACATGGAAAGTTCTGGAATGGATAACCAAATTATTTTTGTCTTTATCAAACTAAAAATAGTGGTTTCACCTGTGGGTTTCCCATATCTCAAATGATTGTGTCCCCCTGCTGTGCATGACATACCGTAACCTCCAGGGAAAGCCCCGAGGCAGCCCCGAGCGCCCGTGGGGTGGTATCAGCCCACAGAGCTCTTCCTCAGCCAGCCGTCCTCCCCCAAAACACGTGTCTGAAAACTGCGATGGGTAACCCGCACGGAAACCCTCATACGACGACCGAGCAAATGAAACGTGGAAGTGAGAAAGCAGCCCCTGGGTGCTGGAGATGGTGCTCTCCTCCACGCCTCTGTCCTACCTGGCTGCTGGAAAATCCAGAGAAACTTTATACAAAAATTTAAAAAACTCCAAAATGATCTGTTTGTGCAAACCCAGATCTTACATACACAACGCTGCTACTCGTGGGATAAACCGCAGAGACCTACGATGAATGAATTTGTCAAGGGCCTCCGATCACGTGCCTCTTCCATCCTAATTCATTTTTTCCAGGACTTACTCTAAATTTGCCATCTGCCGAGGGCTTCAAATAGAAGCTCAGAAGGAACCGAGCTGAGAAATTTCTCTCCTTTCCCTAAAACATGACATTTGCTTTCAAACTTGTTTTTTTCTTAAAGATTAGAACCAAGATAATCCCAGCCCTGGCTTCTATTCCTGTAACATATCGAGGAGTGATATTTTTCCACACTGCAAAAGCTATTTTAGGTCATTCTTCACAGTTACTTTTACATTTCACATTCATTTACATTTTTACAGTCATATTTTCCCACAGGCATCTGAATTATGTCTTTGGAGAAAAGAACTGAAAAGAATAACCTTTTTTTCCCAAAAAATAATTTTTAAAGTGGTTTTTAAGTGTTGTATGGGGTATATAAAGGCTAACATAAACAGAATTATTTATTACAACTGTTTGCACATCTACATTCTTTGGTTTTGCCTTTTTGCATACATACATATGGATATGATACTGAGGACAGAGCCACAAAAAACCCCGAAACCGGACCACAGCTCAAGTCTGTCAACCCACAGCTCTCAAAGCCCCAAACCCCGACACCCTAAACCCTCGTCAGGGTTGTACCCCGACTTTTCCAACTCACCCGGATGGAAATCCACGGCTGGCTGGCCACCAGACCATCCACGGTCAAGCCCAACAACTTTTCCTGCCACTACACATCTCCTACCCAGATCTCTGCCTCGCTTGGACTGACGGACACCGGCCAGCACTTCTGCACCTAATCCCGCGCAAAGCTGGGCTTTGCATCGCTCGACAGCGGTCGCCCTGGTCGAAGACTCTTCTCTACGGCCCAAAAAAGGAAGAGGCTCAAGAGGCTCCAGACCCCGGCTCCGCGCACGGAGGAGATGGAGCCGATAACCCCCTCGGCAGTTATTCGTGCAAACACAGGGAAGGAGAAAACCTTCTACAGCAGCTTATGTTTGTCTATAAGCAGCTTCTGTTACTGCATAAAATACAGCGAATTTCTCCCCTCTGCAGCTCTTCTTCCTGTTTCTCAAATAATTAAAAGAGCAGCTTAAAAAGTGGGGTCTTGGCATTAAAAAAATATTTGCACTATCCCACCAGAAAAGCAAAATATTCCTTTCCCAGAGCTGTGCTGATGTAGCAAAGCTTATAAACAACACGGAGCTTCCAGCAATTGCCATTTGAAAAAAAAAAAAAGAAATGAATAAAAGGAAAACGCTCTCAAATGATCCCAAATAAACGTCGCTATGTTTCTAAGCTAAATTTCCTCCATAATCAAGATTTATAAACAAATACGGAGGACAGCGAGCCAAAAGCACCTATCCCAGACATTCAGTCTACCAGCAAAACATTTCTTCCTCTATAACAGAAAGTTTCACGTGAAAAACCAATCCTCCTTGATGGGTTTTCCAATAAGAAACTATCAGAAACGTGCAGCCGTGAATACACTCCAACAAGTCAGGCTTCAAGATGCAGGATGGAGCCAACAGACTGAAAAATCTGGCCAGGAACAGATTTTCTCTGGTGAAACTCTCTCGGGAAAACCCACACTCCTATCTGCTCAATCAAACTATAGAGACTGCACCAAAAAAAGGAATGGACCCAGAAGTCCCCAAGATTTCTTCTTTTCCTATCCACACACAACAAAAAGGGTTCTCATCCAGCATCATTTATTTTAGGAGGTTAAAAAGTTGCATTTTTTTAATTGTATGGTTTTCAAATGGTATGCTTTTTAAATGTACTGGTTTTAAAATATATAGATCTAATTTCTTGATGCTTGGAAAGCACGCTCCTTTCAAAAGAACCCTCGCGGATACTCACAGTGCTGTACACAGCGGAGACGGTCGGCGTGAAGATCCGATCCTCGAGGGGCTGCTGGACAGGACCTCGGGGAATTCTGCAACACAGCGAGTTAAGGAAAGCAACGGCGAAGGAAGGTTCGTGTTTTGGGGGGTACCCACACCCACGGGCTCGTCCATCAACGCAGCCGGTCACCGTCCCCGCGCGGGCAGACACACGGACATCTCCGAGACTCTCGCACGCAGCCGGGCAGCTACGATCCTCCGAGGTTTTCCAAAAGAGCAGCAAAGTGGGGCTTCAAAAGGCAGACTGAATTTAGCAAGAGAAACCGCAAGCAAACAAATCGCCGAACCATCTACCAAACCTTCGTCCCGTCAAGAGAATCCCCCAGCGCTGTTTTTTTGGTTTTTTTTTTAAGAGTAAAGAGAAAAAACCCAACCCCACAAGCCCTTGGCATCAGCGTGACAGCCCAGCTGACCAGCAGGCACCCCGGACAAAGGCAGCGCCTGTTCTGCTCACCACGCAGGAATCGCCTCCGCATTGTTTCTTTTTTTTCCTCTCTTCAACCAGTAACCCCGTTCCTCACCCACCCACCAAAATCGCTTCCAGAAGGGGCCGTTAGGCAGATTTTAAGTTTTGATGATGGGTTGTTTAGAGGCAAATTGCAAGAGTGTTCTTAAATTGGAAGGGTATTGTGGGAATCCGGGGGGGGAAAAAAAAAAAGGTGAAAAGACTTTATGCAACAAACAAATCATCTAGAGTCTGGTTTACCTGCAGAATAAAACAAGGGGATGCAGGTATTAAAAAAAGAAAAAAGCTTCCTGACTTAGCAAACACCTTGTGACGTTAGGTCCAGCGTGTGTCTGCTCAATACCTGATGCCCACTGTTATAAAAAAAGCCACGTTTAACTCGCTGGAGATTTTCCCCCCTAAATGCTATATTCAGGTTCCACCTTTTTGCCATTTACATTTTACACACCAAAGCCTCTCGGAAAATGGGAACAGCCTGATGGATCCAGCTCCCTGCACACAAGCCAGACCTCATGTGCTAACACAACAGCAGATGCTTAAAAAAAAAAAAAAAAAAAGAAAACACTTCCTGGGTTTTGTCCAAATGAGAGAAAAAACCCCAAAACGCACTCCTAAGTTAAATTTTCATACTAACAGAGGTTCAGTCTTGCAAGCGTCCTCCCTCTGCACAAGTTTGAGCTCCGAAGAAATGCTGCAGGGACCAACATCACCGCGGCCGGAGGGACCCTGCCAGCGCCGACAAGCCACCCAAGCCCCACAATCCCACCTATTCCCCTTCCTTAAAACGTACAAAATGTGAAGGTTGAGCTAAGGACCGTTCAGCCGTGACCTGCTCTGCGTCTCTCGACCGTTTGCAGCGCTCCCCAGCCCATCTCCTCCTCCCGCACCCGTTCCGGCAGAGCAGAGACAGATTTACGGTATCGCGCCGTTGTGACATCGAATGCATCACTAAGAAGGTCCACCCTCGCCAAACAGGCTGAAAAATGGTTCTAAAACCCCCCAGTTTGGTTAGATATTCGCTGTTTGAATACCAGATGTGATCCGAACCCTGCATTACAGGATTACGCACAGAAAAGACCGCTGCGACCTTCCCAACACCTCTGCACGCGAGCGATGTCCCCGTCAAAGCCCGGCAGGTACGAAACACGATGCCTACAACCAGCTCCAGACCGAGAGAACCGGGACGAGGATCTGGCACCGCTGGTTCCCAAGACGGTGCTCACTCAGCCTACATCTCTTTTTTTTTTTTTTTTTTTTCCAAATGAGTGCAAGAATTTATTTTCAGGGTTGAAGGCTTGTTTTCAATCTGCGGACTTGCTCGCGCGTAAGTGGTATCGTTTGATAAAAGAAAGAGGTTTTGAACAAGAAAATTCAATGTAAAATCCTGACTTTGGCGAAGCAACGGGAAGATTTGCCCCGGAGTTGGACGGAGCCGAGGCGTCACTGCCAGCCTTCGTTCCGAGGATCTCACGTTCATTCCTGAGTTTTGGAAAACACTGACAGAAAGCCAAAATTTGGGAGAGGGGGATTAGAAACACACTGCAAGACAGAACGAAAACTCAAGAGTTTTCTGCACCGTGACGCCCCAAACCACCTCCTGACAAAGGAGGACAGGACGCAGGCTGGGCTTTGCGCTGCCACCGCTTTGTCACAGCGAGATGTCCACTCTTGGGGCAGTTCTGGCAACGAATTGAAGCAATCGCTGCTTCAAAACGGATCGTTCCCGAGTTTGGAAAAATGGTTCCATCCTCAGGAAGGCTGGGATTTATTTTCTTATTTTAGAACTTATATAAGCCAGGAGAAAATAATCTTTGAGCAGAGTAACCTGTCTTTCTGCACCCTGGAGGAGCTGCCTAGAGGAAGGAGCAGTTTAGATGGATTTTCAGAGTTTGGGGTTTAAGATCACATCTAGGAAGTGATGCTTCTCCTCAGATTAAAAAGAAATCTGCAAAGTCCTTTTTGCTGAAAGACTTGACCTGGACGTGAGACCGATAGGGACAAAATGCCTTAAATTCCAGGAAGTCTTAAAGGAGATATGATGGAGACAGCGATTATTTCCAACATCTCACTTCTGGCATCTCCGCAAAGAGCTGGGCTGCTGGGAACGTCACCGCTTCCCCACAAGGCTCCCGGAGTTCGTTTCCCTCCCCGTGACCGCAGTCACCACCTTCCCTCCCCTGGCATCTGCCCAAGGAGCCCATCGCAGAACCACAGAAGGGTTTGGGTTGGAAGGGACCATGGAGGTCATCCAGTGCCACCCCCTGCGGTGAGCAGGGACATCTCCCGCTAGCCCAGGTTGCCCAGAGCCCCATCCAACCTGACCTTGAGTGTTTCCAGGGACGGGGCATCTCCCACCTCCCCGGACAACCTGCGCCAGCGTTTCACCACCCTCAGCGTAAAATATTTCTTCCTTACATCTGCTCTAAACCATCCCGGGGTAAGAGTTGCTGCTATTTCAGGAGAAGCAAGCCAGGGCGACTGCAGCAGCTCAGACTCTTGCTAACGAGGATCTTTTTTCCTAGAAGTAGGTTAAGAGCGACCGCATGGGACGTGGATGGGTCACGACAGGCGGGTGGGAAGCAAAACCTCACCCAGCGGCAGCATCGCATCCGCACACACCATCCTGCGGGGGGATCAGCCTCTTTTAGATTTTGGTACCAAAGAGCTGCACAACCCCAGATGCGATGTGAATGCTGCCCTCCCGCTGCCCCCATCACGAGCAGGACGGTTTAAGTGTTAAAGGATAACCCAGCCCGGTTCTACCGCAGCGTTTAATTAACCACAGCGCAGAGAAAACCAGGAGATGCTGAATAATTCAGGCAGCTCCTTGGTGTTACTATTCTGGCATGCTTAGATCCAATTCAGGAGGATCCTCCTCCTCCTCCTCCATATCCCTGCCACCCACGTCACCCCCTCCAGCGGCACCGACTCAACTATTCATGCAGCCGCGCTCTGAAACGATCCAGGAGGGTGGGGAAGGAGAGGGAGAGCGGAAAGGCAAAGCTGAACGCAAACCTCCCACTGTTTTCAGAGATTCTTCCATGACCGCAGGGAGAAAAGACGAAGCCGGCGACAAAGCAGAAGAGCAGGAAACAAGAGGAAGCCCTTAAATCCCATCTGCAAACGGCAGGTTAGTGAAGTGGAGCTACAGTCTCAAATTTTCACGCTCGTGTCGGGCGGAACAACTCTCTGCAGCTTTTCCTCCTCCATCATGTCAAAAATCAGGAGAAGGACGGCAGCCGGTGGGTAGCACCAGCTCGGGATTCTCTTCATGGCTGTTCAGGGCTCATGAAATCAGGAAATATATATAGATATTTAAAAATCCACCTAAGTGAGATAATTCTGGCCGATTAATCAAAGCAGGCACGGATGCAACGGGAGTTCCACCCAGTCCCCATGTGGCTGCAGCGGCGATGACAAGCTGGGGAATTTCAGGAGCTGTGAAAGAGCCGGTGGGAGAAGGCAGGCAAGGATAGGAACACCGGGTGGAAAGGAAACAGAATTTTCCTTGAAACTACAAGTCTCCCCTAAAAGGAGGAGAATGTATTTTAATTAGACAGCCATAGCCACGCTCTGAGGAGAGGGAGAATATGAAACTTCTCTTTAAAGCGATTAAAGAAAAAAAATTCCCAGAGCAGAGCTGCCTGGCAGCTGGGAGATTCAGAGGCACTGACAAACGCAGGGTTAAAAAAAAAGTCAGGAGGAATTTCTGGCAGAAATCTCCCCCTTGTATCACACTCGTCTGCTCGCTCTAATCACGCTACAGAACTGAAATATTGCAAGATTTTTGTGTGCTTTACAACAATGAAAACGTGCAGTGAAATCAGCTCTTACAGCGAGAATCCGAACGGGTTTCTGCTCTGTTCCTGCTTCTGAGGTTGGAGTGGGGAAAGAAAAAAAAACCCACCATATTTTATTCCAAAATGGATTCATTTTTCCCTCGAATGATGCTTCTTACCTAAGCTCATTTTCAGCAACTAGCAACCATTTTATCCTGAGCATGCACCGCTGGCCTCTTTCTTCACTTCTAGCTGACAGTAACAACCAAGCACCTTCTCACACGAATAAAAATATCTGCGGGTACCCAAGGGCACCTATGCAAATGCGTTCCACAAAAAACCATTCCAGAACTAACGATTCTGATCCCTGCACAGAAACGGAGCCAGTCTCCCACCAGCTATCCCCAGGGTTATATAATCCCCATGCGTGTCCCTGCTTGTACCGAAACTGTGTATTAACCGACCGAAAAAAATACAAGATAAAACCATCAAGCAACATTACAGGAGGGCGAGAAACCACATCAAATTCGAGCTCTTCTTTCAGGTTTTTTGCTGAAAATATTTTTTTAAAACCCTCCAAGTAGGGAGGTATTTGATAGCAGAGCTGTCAAACGAGGGTGTTTCTCCTTTGCAGCCTCTTCCCTATTTAACACACAATTAAAATGCGGGAGGTGAACACCCCGACAGCAGAAGCACCTAATTTAGCAGGTCTGGAAACCGCGAGGGCTCACACTTTAAAAGGGAAAAGCCACGCCAGCCTCCCAGCAGCCTGCTGAAACTTCCCCAGCATCACCCCACCTCCCGCAGCTCCGCCGTCCTCCGCACGCTGGGCAAAGCTTTTGGTCCGGCGCACTCCATCCTACCTGGCCGCGAGCTCCCGGCGAGCTTCGTTAGCGTGTCCTGGCGAGCTTCGTTAGCGAGCCAGCTCACGCACCGGCTCTCCTCCCGGCAGCGAAGCCCACGGCCGCGTCCGTGCCACGCAGGGATGAGTTCTGAGCTCCTGCTGCCTCTCCCCGTGGGGAGCGGAGCTCTCTCGCAGCGCTCGTGGTTTAAAGAGGTAGTGCAACGGGGGTCTGAGCGATTCCTCCATGGGGTTTTGTACCCAGCGCTTCCACGCTGCAGAAACCCCTCTGCTTCGGGGATTTTTCTGCTGCGCACGCAGCGGAGAAGGAAGGGAGGCAGCAGCATCGCGCTGCTCTCAGCGAGCTCATCGGGGATAAGCCAGGCTTCCGAAAAAAAGCGTAGGGTGAAAAGATGAACTCACCTACAGCACCTCGTGTTTTAGAAATCTGCACTGCAATGGATGAGCTTGGAAAGCTTCGATGCTCTCTATCGGAAGGAGAATTAAATCGCAGCACAAACTCCTCAGCAGTGCATTTTGCAATTTGTTTCTCTCGGTTTTCCGCTCGCTACCCCCAACGTGCGCCGCCACGGACCCGTTTATTTAGCAAGTACTTTGTGAATCTATTTTCCCTTCAAAATAAATTCCTCTCCTGACAGGCTGCTTTTCAGAAGCCAGGGGAAGGAAGTAAAACAAACTAAAACCTTAGGAAAAAAGAAAAAAGAAAAAAAACCACACAAAAAACCCCAAACAAAACAAACCTCACCAAGTGACATGGGAAAAAAAAAACAATACATAAGATCAAAACAGTGCCATTCACCCTTTGCATGCTGAAATACTTCATAAGATCAAAACAGTGCCATTCACCCTCTCCATGCTGAAATACATCCTACAAACAAATTTCATCCAAGGAAAAAAAAAAAAAGTCAAGTTACAAACAACTCCCAGTTTAGGAAAAAGCAGGATTGATGCTCCCTGTGCGCCCGTAATTCGCTCCCCTGTGCACACGCAGAACCGAGCCCTCGACTGCAGAGGCACGCGCTGGTTTCCCCGGTCTCCCTGTCGCCTCTGCTTTTTCAACCCTCTGACCGGAACCTGGCACCTTCACAGCTAAGCTGCTCTTGCTAATAAGGGATGAGAGATAATTAATATTACAACAATCAAGACCAAGGTAATTCAACAACTTTGGGAAATGTTCAAAGGCTTCGGCAGAACCCTGTCTGCCCTCCTCTGCCCCTGTCCCAGCACCTCCCAGCACCAGCACCCGCACCCTGCCCAGACACAGAACATCTCCCACCCTTGCAGAGATCCCCTTTCATTTTAGGGTGGGTTTGGGAAGTTTTTGGTTTGTTTAGGGGTTTTTTTTGTTTTCTGACAAGGGGCCGTACCTTTCAGTGGAACCGCAGAGGACCGAGCTGGCCCCCTGTATGAGAACAGGGATTTTCTTTCATTTTTCTTAGATGGATGCAACTGGTCCTGCTCAACACAATTAGATGTCAGAATAAAATACGATTCAGAGCACTGACAGTATCACAGGTCAAAATCGAATGGAGAATTGTTGTTCCAATGCTTGGCGTTGACTGTTATTTTATCAGGGAAAAAACAAACAGAACTCTTTGCGGGCGTGAGCGCTCAGAAATAGGGTCACAGTTAAGAGCTGCAGGTGAAGAATTCCACAAAAGGCCACGTCAGCTTTACACCAATGCTTAATTCTGACACTAAATGCGTATTTCTGGCCAGTCAAGTGTTTTAAAAATAAAGAAATGCAATAAAAGGCGTTTGTAAAGTGGCAAAAATGGGGTTTATGGTTTAAAATCACCGAGGTATGTAACTGAGGCGTACGTCTTCATCCCCCACCCCTGTAAACAGATGCAAACCCTCCTTCCGAGATTCACCACCTCCTGCAATGCCTGAGACACGGAAGGGTCTCATGGCAAAAGCCATGATTAAGCTTGTTTTGACATTTTACAGCCTCACATAAAGCTCTTTACGACAACATGTGTAGTCAATGTTCACAGCCCAAGTGCCGTTTGTCAGATGTACGAATTTTAAGTGTTTGTGTAAACCGCCTTCTTAATCCTTCCCGTTATTCGGGGTATTAAATGGTAACAGCGAATTCTCTTTACGCTCTCATTTATGGGCTATTGTATACTTGGTACAAACACCTTAAAGGAGATATTTCTCTTTTCCTTTTGTACCAGAAATGCACCTACATCAATATCGCTGATGTCCCCCGCAGTCTCCCTGGCTCCTGAAACTGTAATTTCCAAATCTACCGGCTGCAGGACTCTTTCCTTGCTCCCCATCTGAACGATCTGACGATAACGGGAAGCCATCAGGCTTGTCCATCCCTCTGCCCTTTGACTGCTCCTCATTAAATCATCCTCTCCAAGCTTTGTCCAGACCCAAATGTTACAAGCGGTGAGGCTTTCGCTACTTACCCCAGCTTATGCCGGACTCTAAACGAACACTCTCCCCAGAATAAAACTTTTCTCAAAATTAATCTTGAGCTTCTTACCTAACTACACACCATTAATCTCAGTAGTAGGTTTTAAACCACCCCAAACACTTCCTTTCCCCTCTGCCTGCCACATAACGTCACCGGCTCTGTGCCTGCACAGAACAGAACAGGAACAGGGCAGCAGCCAGAGGTTTCGAAAGAAAAGGGGCACACCAACGCCCATGAACCCCAACGGCTGTCGGAAGATGAGCTTTCCAAGGCTCCTCTGAAAAATGCAGCTTGAAAGGAAAAATTCAAGCTTCCAATGCCCACTGAAAAGCACCCTTTCCCTCTCCTTCCTGATCCAGCATCCTCCAGCTACTCCGATTCCTCCTCCCTTCCCTCCGTGAGCAAGTCCCGCCGCGTTCCGGAGGCTCTCCGATGAACGCTGCTCTGTGTCCGCAGCTGCTGGCACCGGCGTTCACGCATCCGACTGCATCCCTGAACTGCGGGGTGGCACCCAACACCCAACCCCGCACCCCTTTCTTTCTGCACGCTAACGCGGCACCGCAGCAGCCACCAAGCGCCCGTTCCGTTTGCAGCCCAGCACATCGCCCAGCCCTCCACCTCACACGCTTTTCCAAACACCCATTCCACAACATCTCTCTTTCCAGTCTCTCTTCCTACGTCCATCCCCTCCGCAGGACGTTCTTGCTCCTCGCTCACCCTCCTGAGGCGCAGGTCCCACCCTGGGCTGTATTTCTGCGTTAGCCGTGCCTTCGCAACCCAATTAACACCACGGCATGGACTCGAGACGCTGCTTCCCATCGGGCTGATCACCGACGATGAGAAATGAGACCAAGCCCTTCGTCAGCCTGTGATGCACACCAGACACCATCGCTGCCTCATGTAACTTTGATGCTTATCACCGTCATTTTGGGCCCCTCCCCACCAGAAGGACATTGAGGGGCTGGAGCAGGGCCAGAGAAGGGCGACGGAGCTGGGGAAGGGTCTGAAAGCGAGGCTCCCCGGGCACCCCCTGGGTCACTGCCGGCCCCGGGACATCGGGCACCAGCCCCACATCCAGGCGGTGTGGGGACAAAGTGACACAAACCGGTGGCAGCCCGGCAGAGTGGGACGGGCAGGACTGAGCCCCCCGAGGGTCCCCGGACGTGGCCCTGGACCCACCCGGGGACGGGTCCTGCCTCAGAGGGGGTCTCTGGGGTCCCCCGTGACACCGGTGTGGGGCAGCCCGAGACGGGTCTGCTGGGAGGAGGATGCCATGGGACCGGAGGATGGGGACAGGGAGGACGAGGGAGCCGGTCTGACTTGGAATCACAGAATCATGAAGGTTGGGAAAGCCCTCAAGGGTCATCAACTGTCACCCCAACCCCACCCAACCCACTAACCCACGTCCCCAAGCCCCACATCCACACGGTTCTTGAGCACCTGGTGGGTTGGGTGGTGTTGGGTTGACGGTCGGACTTGATGATCCTTGAGGTCTTGTCCAACCTTCATGATTCTATTATTTCCTTTTCATCTTTGGTCTACGTGGGATACGTCTCATAGCCAAGCCAAACAGGAACACCAAAATAAGGCTGGGGGTTAGAGGGGAAGGTAACAACAGGAAAAACCCCTCTTTGTTGCTAATTAACTGTATTTCCAGCATCTCATTCGTTCCATAATGCTTTCAAATAAATAATCAGCAATATTAAGAGCACCAGCTGTAGGCAGCTGCACTAGTTACACCTGCAGACAAGCACCTCATTATCTAGAGCTCATTACTTTCAGGCTCAGTTTTGCATCTCTAAATTAAAAAGAACTGGAGACAGCTCACCAGCACGTAAATCATCCCCAGCCCTCGCCTCACCCCCATGCGTTTCCTTCAGCCCGCACGCCGGCGGGAGCGAGTTATCAGGGGAGCTGTCAGCCAACATCCCCGATTGCTGCAAACGTGACAAAACCCCAATCAATTATTTTGCCCAACACAAACGTGTTTCTAAGGGCAACCTGATTTTGTTGCTTCATCTCCATCTTCTTCAACTGCAACCCAAAAGCATCCACACAAACCGTCTATTTTCAGCTCAGACCTGGAAAGGTTGTTTGAGGTGGAAGAAACTGTGTCTAAACCCCACTAATCCTGCCGGGATTTTCCTTCCAGCGTGGTGTTTGTGGGTGGAGGGATGAGTCTGGAAGTGACGGACTGAATATCTGTGTAACCGAGATCTTTGTCCTATGTGTATTTTTAACCGCAGCGGCTCCAACAAGTGGGTTTTCAAAGCACAGCCTGAATAATGTTAAATCCAGGTTTGGATCAAGCTGCAAAACACTAGTCATTAAAAAGAAAAAAAGCCACAAAGGCAGCAAGGCACCCTGGATCTGTCTGTGCCAGCGCAGGTGACAGGTAACGCCGGGTGAACAGCGTGCCAGGGAGGCGTCTCTTGCTCAGCTACGGAAAATTTCTCACCACCTGACTTGTTTCAGCTCCATGGTCCACTTTTCCACTTCCGTATTATTTAAATTCATATTTTATTGTTACAACATACGGACTCTTCTAAGAGATGGAAAAGTCACTTGATTTCAGCCGGGAAGTCATGGTAGTACCTCTCCAGAGAGGCAACAGCATCACAGGGAACATGCTGATGTAACCTTAAAACTCCATTTCATTTTAGGGTTATTTATGACTGTACTTGTCCACGTTAATTAAAACTCCCATTACGCCGCAGAACACAGGCTCTGCTCAGGACCTTGAAACAGCCCCATCAGTCTTCAACAGCCCTGCCCTGCTCGGCCACGGCTCCTCGCTGCTCAGAGGGATTTCTCCCGGTCCTCCAGCCACAACCGCAGACAAGGGACCTTATAAAGACCCAAAATATGAAGGTGGGGGAAAGGCCCAAACAGGTTGAGCCTTGGTGAGAAGCACTAAAGCTCCGGAGGGTCTGCTGTGACCATCATGGGCCAAAATCCCAAAGAGAGACACCAGATGAAGCCTGCACTGCAGAATACCCCAAATAAATCACAAGCAGAGACATGTTCTGCCAGCACTGCAGCTTTGAACAACTCAGCATCAAGAACGAAGCCTGAAAGTCCCAAGCAGGGTGATGGCAGGAAGCTGGGCTCATCCCACACGATACTGGGCTACCTGTCTCCTAATATGACACAAAATTGCTGCAGATCTCACCGGCCGGGGCGCGGGGCTGTGCTGCTCTCATCAATTATTAAGCTTTCCCTTGCTTTTTGCCCAAGCATGGAGAGCAAGGCGTGGGAGCGCTGGGTTTAGGCGGTGCTGCTCTTTCCATCTCTATCCTAAAGGCAAACCTGGATTTTTATTTGTCATCTTAACAAGATCTACCCCAAGACATCATTTCCTTATTTCTTAAAACACGTACGAACTGATCGATACAGGCAGTCACAGCAGAGTGTATTTTTAAACATCCTACAATGTGCGCACGCACCTTCATGGGTGATTCATACGTATAGAAAACAGGGGAAAGAGCCCGCATCTCCTCGGTGGTGTTTCCGCAGGAGCTGGGGATAAATCACATCAAACCTCACCTGGGTAAGATGTATGTCACCCTGCTACCAAAAATGGGGCTTGGGGAACCCATTTCCAGCTGTCTAGCAGGTCAGGCAACTGCAAAAATTCTGCAGGTCAAGAAACCACCGAGGTTACCAGGAGAATCCCAAGACAAGGACGGGTACGGGAAGCAGCTTTTGAACTGTCCCCTCCCTGCGACGCAGCAGTTCTGTACCCAAACACTCAACGCTCACTTCCTAACGCTCACTTCCTCCTCTCAAGGCTTTTCATTTCACCTTTTAAAAATCCAAAACCAGTGCTAGGTTCCTTCCAGGGGAAGAACTGATTTGGAAAGAAAGCGGCTGAGGTGCCTGGATGCTCTCGGAGCGATTCCCAGCCGGTTCCTAACCCGCAGGAGGGGCCGGGCGAGACGCTCCTCGGGGCGAAGGCAGTGGCAGATAGCATCGGCTACAAGTCAGGTGGCATCAAAGGGAAATTACTGTCAGAACAAGCAATCCAAGCAGCAGGCGCCCGCAGGCAGGAGGACACGGGGAGAGCAGATCCAGCACTAACCCACCACCTGGCAGCGGCGCAGCCAAAGAGTGGCCCTGGCCTCCCGCGGCCACTTGCCCCGTGCCAGTGCAAGCCCAGTCACCGCTGCTCAGACAACCACACCAGGGAGCAGATTCGGATTAAAACCAACCTTTTCTTCCTTTATTTGCCACTCAGCCATGCCAACAGCTACGGCCTCAAGGACAGCACTAAGCAGGGAGAGATGGAGAGGCTGCACCATAAAATGTTTTCGCTATCGTTTCCCTGGCCTATGACATGAGCTGCAGGGATGTGTTAACCCCAGACGCAGCTCCTGAGCCTGACCTAAACATAGCATGGTGATCCTCAACATTATTACAACTTTAAACAGCCGCATAAAATGTTATTTTCCAGATGACTTGGGTTTTGGGGGTTTTTTTTGCACTCCCAAAAAAGAATGCAAGCAGATCCTCCTTAAGAAATCATTTTTCTGGAAGAAGTGGTGACAGTCAAAGCCTTTGGTAACTGAATCCAGAGCACGACAGCCACCAGAGTTTTATAAATCATAAAGCCTTGGAAGATTTATTCAAAGGATGGAAGTTTGGCGGGGCTGGGAAAGGAGGAGCCAGTACACACACTATGGAAATGAGCTGAAGCATTGCTGCGTTATAAAACGCTCCAACTCGAGGCCACGAGAGGACTTCACTGAGGCATCACCTGAGATGAAGATGTGCTGGGTATTTCGGATCCAGCTCATGATGGGAGATGGGGCACGGAACTGGGAAGCAATAGTTTTCACTCCAGCCGTGCTGCAGAGCTGCGAGGTGATTGCAGGTGAGATGCCAAGAGCATCGCGTGCGTTGGGAAGCGTTTTCGTGTTTTCTTTGGGTTGAAGATGCTGCTCCCCACGCCTGTGCACATCTCTTCTAGTAGCATGATCCATTTTGACAGCATCAGCTCACTCGGCTTAGATCATGAGGGACGAAAAGACCTCAGTCAGATAGAGGTAACAACTAATAGCTTGAAGTTTTTTCCTTCTCAGTTACAAAACAGCCATCTCTCATTTGCACTCCCCGCCCCAGGAGGCTGTCCCTGTAACCGGCAGACTGGAACACACTACCAGTTAACAATCCGGCAGCTATAAATACTAATATAAAATGTAAAAATCACCAAAATTGGGTAAATAATAGGCTTTGTGTTGACCAGGGACGGAGATTTTTCTCCCAAAATGATGCTGGCAGTTTGGCAGCATCTGCTAAATCACCTCCCGCGCTCCAAGACAATCCAAACATCTGCACGTCCTCCTGCCCCCAGTGCTGGAGCAGCAGCAGATCGCTCTGGACCCAAGAACTTGATTAAACAGGAGAAATCTTCACGATTTCTGACCAAGAAGCTCTTCCAGACATTCTCACACTCTGAAATCATTAGCATTTTAGTGGCAGTTCACAAGCCTAAACAGCTCCGCTGCTTCTTTTAATTAGAAGATTTTCTGCAGCTATTACACCCCTGCTATTCCCGACATGAGACACGGCTCTGAAGTTCCCCTGTCATCCAAATACTTATTTTTGTGGCCCTGACAAAAATAAAACCACCAGCAGGCTGCCTACCCCTAGAAGAGAGCTCACCTTGCTTAATGCAGCCCTTCCAATAGAAAAAAAAAAACCCTCATCTGTCTGTTCAAGTAAAATCTCAGCTTCTGCAGCAGCAAAATGTATTGTGCAAGTGACCGAAGTCAGTGGCTCTTACAGCGCCCATCTCGCACTGCCACGGCACAAGGGACAATTCTGGATCAGAACCAGAAGGAGCAGGGAAAAATCCCAAGTCCTACGTCCAGCGATTCCCCCGTCAGTTCAGGTCTGGGTGGACAAGTAGGGGAGAGAAACTGAGACTTCAAAGGTGCTGGAGCTTGCAGTTTAAAAGATGATTTACTCCCTGTGCTCCACCTCCTCTGGAGCGTTGCTTAGAAACCTTCTGTTAATTAAAGGGGCGAAAGGGAATAATTCCAGGTCACAGAGTAGACCCAGCGTCCCTGGGAAAAGGGAAAAAACCAAACTCCTTGCTCCCCGAGGGCACAGCGCTTCCTGGCCCCTTGCCACAAGCACCGGGCTGTTACGGGTCCCATTTCATGGGCTCCCTAAAAAAACCCAACGGTGAAATGGTGGCAAGCACCCCCAAGGCAGCCACGTGTTTCTGCCACCTCCCTCCCTTCCGTCAGGACTAACCACCACGAGACTTTGGTGACCCAGCTCAACCTGGTGATTCAACAGAAAACTATTTTTGTTTTCTTGGCTGGGTGAAGTTTTCGGTTGATTCCGTGAGCTGATTACAATCACCAAACACTCACATGATCCTTCCATCCCAGACAGGGGAGCCGGCACGAAGACATGGCCCGGGGAAGGCAGAGCCACCTCCCAGCCGCAGCTCACCAGTGCACCAGCACACCTCCCGTCCATCGTGAAACCACCTCCACCGGAGCCCCTGCCCTCAGCTCGAACCAAAGGGGCTACAGGAGGGCTGGGGGGGCTCTGGATCAGGGGGTGCAGGGACAGGATGAGGGGGAACGGTTTGAAGCTGCAAGAGGGGAGATGGAGATGAGATGTGAGGAAGAAATGTTTTCCTGTGCGGGGGGTGAGGCAGGGGCCCAGGGTGCCCAGAGAAGCTGTGGATGCCCCATCCCTGGAGGGGTTCAAAGGCGGTGTGCAACCCGGGCTTGTGGGTGGTTTCCCTGCCCATGGCAGGGGGTGGCACTGGGTGGGCTTTAAGGTCTTCCTCAGATCTCATCTCAATCTCCCCTCTTTCAGCTGAAGCTTTCACCCTCCCGTCACGAGCCACATCCTGCGGTGCACAGCCCCATCCTGTGCCACCAAGCAGGTGCAAATCCTGTAACTACGTCCCTATAAATACTCCCAGGAGCATTTCAAAAAAAACCCGCTGCTACAGCATCGCTGAGCCCGGATGGATGTTTAGCATCAGGCCGTTCCTCCACAGACCCTTGACCAAAGATGTGTCTATAAACACCACGTGCAACAAAACCCAAGCAGCGATGAACAGCGCTCTAACGCGGCTGCACCGGCACGGATTTGGAAGGCTACGCAGCGACGCTCAAGAACTTCAAGAACTCAATGAACATAAGGCAAGGCTACAGCAAGGCTACTCACGGGTCAAGTTGCGTTCCTCCGTTATCTGCCCAGTGGCAGGCTGCTACACCGAGGAATTTTAAACTGTCTGCTTTCTGGTTTAAAGACGAAGGGCTCAGGGAAAGGAGACCACCAGCACTGGGGACAGGGAGCGGGGCAGATCATAGACAAGGTTCAGGTTGGGTGCTGATGAATTAATTAATGTCATTAATTCATGTAGCAGTCCCTCTCCCATCTAGTGCACTGGCAGGCACGGTGTTTGTAGGAAAGGGATATTAAGTGGAGCACTGAGCACGGATTTACACACAGGGCATCTTTCTAATGGGCATGGCAAACAAAAGACAACAGTCAACACTGGGAAGAAAAAAGAAATCAAGGTATCTACCATAGAAATCTATGCAGGAGGTTCTCAGACTCAAAACTTGAGCCATTCCCAGCTGCCACAAGGAGCTACAGGGCACGTGCTTCCACGTAGGCAGGTACCTCCAGCCATCAGAGGACTTCAAAGGACAAGGGAGGAGCTGGCCATCTGTGCTCAACTGAATGAAGCTCTTTGACAAAAATTCCTGACAGATTTAACCTAACGGAGCTGGAGACAGAAGGCTGAAGTCCTCTCTCATCCCTGCAGAGGTGAACCATGAGATAACTGTCGTTCAGCCTTCCTCCCCAAGACCTCTGCCCAGAAGCTGCTGTACACGGCATCAGCACACCTCACCTGGGGCTGCCAACAACCTCATCCCCAACACCAGCATATACACAGGGTGCCTGCAGAATACAAAAAGGAGGTAACCAAGGGACGAGACCTTTTAAAATAACCCCTAAGGCCCAATATACGGGGCTGCTACCCAGACAGCTCCCCCTCATGTGTTGTACAGACAGATGATTTCACACGGAGGTCCTCAAAGGAGAAGGCAATGGTGGTATCGGAGGACGTCAGGTCTTAAAATCCATGTTAAGAAAGCTCCAGCTTGCGCTACTTCGGTGTGTGAAGTTATCTGACACAGCTTAAGAAAGAAGAATTTAGCAGCAGCTTGCAAAATTGGCTGCACTCTGTTCTAAACTTATGCAAGGTACGGTGTATCCTCCTGGATCCTGGGCCCACGTCTTCATTAGCTGAACAGGTCCCTCGAGGCAGGGACCAGTTTCAGGCCCAGGATCCCGCGGCACCGACGGGCAGCTCACCAGCACTCGAGCTTCGCTGGAGCCTCGCAGCGCACCTCGGGCAGAGCAGGACCATTGCAGCAGGAGCTTCCTCGCCAGGGCCACAGGAACTGCAGACAAAGATCTCCGGCTTGGGGCAAGAAGCATTTTCAGGCGTTTGTCCTCCTCGCAGTAACCGCATCAATCGCTAAAGAGCTCGTGCATGCAGATATTTAGATCATCGTTTCGAACCTTTGTGCTGGAGACTGTTGTATGGGGAGATACTAAAGCTTCTTGAATTCTGGAACAATTAAAGCATCCCCATGTGCACAGAGAAAAATATGGAGCGATGTACATTTTTAAGCAGATTTAACTTTAAACAATTTTTCATGGATGCCCAAAGCACCACGTGTGGCTTTCAAACACTGATCACACCCCTACCCGCACAGAGAGCTCTCGTTCCATAATCTGCCAGAATACTTTAAGATGAAAAGTATCCCGCCCCTTCCGTTCCTCCCTACTCATTTCACTCTTCGTCCTTCTTTATTTTCCCAGCAAATAAAAAGATTACAGCGCACTAAGATTTTTTTCTTGGCAAATAATGTCATCTGATGGCACAAGAACTGAAAACTCTAATGACCACTTAGGCAAGCCAGTGGTTTCCGAGGTCAGCTCCTACCTGCGCAGCACAGACAGAGCCTTTCTTCTTCAAGCGAGGAAAAGCTGCGCTGAATCAGAAAGCAGCATAAAGAAAACACATTTCAAGTCCAGTTATGTGCTACCCGCTACCAGCAAACTAGCTTTTAATTTCCCCAGCTACTTCTGAAACATATCCCTTAAATACCGTTAACAGGAACAGCAATTCAGGAGCGTTCCTACGCCTGGCGGCCGGGTTTGACAAGGTCCTATCTAGGTGTTTGCAGCACCTCACAAAAGGGATGGGTTTATGACTTTCCACCTACGACTACTCCTTAAAAAAAAATAAAATGGGGGTTAATCAAGAATACCTGCAGCATTTGGGTACCAGTTCTGCCAGCAGAAGTTTTACCAACCATAACCCTGGTTTAATGTACAATCCTGTACCCATTTTCTAACCTCAACTGTTGTATTCTGCGACCGGCACCGAGGATGGGCACAGCCGGACTCGCATCCCCGTACATCCTCACCCAAATGAATCACCGAGCTTGAGCAACAAACCACCAGAACCCAAATAACCCAAGCTACCTCCAAGCTGGGTGGATCTCACATTTAATCTAAAGCACTTTGGTGAAGTCTGTGTTTCAAAAGGTAATTTTTAAGGACCTGTGGGCAAAGGTTCTGCAAAATTTAAGATTCTGCAGAGATAACCGAGTTTTCCTTAAGATAGAAAAGAAAATAGATTTTGTAGAATTCAATTAGCCCATAACTAACAAAGCTCTTCAGGGCTAATTAAAAAATACAGATGTCCAAGCTGATCTAATCTGTTCACAACTTTTCACATGCATTCACTACATGGATTAATTGAAAATACAGTTAACGATAGCATAATTCATAGTAAACACACATGTGATTGCAAGATTTACTTAATTATATCCACGTCCGAATGCTTCTGAAACACACACACTACCTGTGGATTCATATAAGATTTCTTACACACCCAGCATCGAGTCAGATTTTGCTGGAGAAGCTGCTTCTCCAGTTAAGTGAAATATTAAATATAATGTCTTATTATATACTTGAAATATAATCAGCAGTGATTGTATATACATCTTGTGACGCATTCCTTCATATTTTAAGAGCATATTGCCAAGGGAAAGTCTTTTGCAAGGTCAGCTACTTCATCAGCCACCTTCACTTTCATATTCCACCACCCTTCACACCACGTATTATTCATCTCTACCATACACCCATCACAACTCTCAAAGAGGAAACCCAACTGGAAATCCTCAGCAGCATCTCCCGACCTTGAATTCTAATTCATTTAATCAGACTTGCTCTAGCCTGAAGTACTTGGCCTTGCCTCCAGAAAAAGGCTTTTTCTTCTTGTTGTTTAAATGGACGCTTACATTGGAGCTGACCATAACCAACCGTGCTTAGAGATGCTTCTTACCGCAGCGAGGGGAACAGATAAAAATAAAAACCCAAAAACCTTTTGCTAGGACAAGCGAGGCTCTGTGCACAGGTGAAGAGCAGAGAAGGCTGGTTTCCAGACAGAAGCGGTTGCTCGGCTGGGTGGGCAAAATGTCACGTTAACAGGAGTTACCTCCTCCAGCAAGGCTGCAACGCCGCTGGCTATCTTGCGATGACAGAGCCCTGGGAAAACCACATCACTTCGCTACCTCAAGGACCATCTTGGTCACAGGTGGGGTTAGCTGGTGCTGTGGCACTTAAGGTAAAGACAAGAGGTATAAAAACCGGCTGATCTCCACGAACGCAAACCCCCAAAGCAATCTGTGAATGATCCTACTGACGGGAGGGAGCTTCCTGCCACTGTTTCACTAGGAAAAAGAAATTCCCTGAAACAGCCCTGAAAAAGAAAAATCCTTTAGGACTCAGCTTCCTTCCTGCAGGGAGTGGGGCAGTGAAGCTCTGACTGTTATTGCTGCTTCCAAGGGGAAAAAAAACCCCCACCTGAGGAAAGCCCCCTCGCACTCACAACACAGCCCACGGGGCTCCCTCCTCTTCTGCTTCCGTAACCGAAGAGCCAGGGATGGAGGAAAGGATCAGCACAGCTCCTGGGGCCATCCAGGGAGGCAGGCACCCTGGAATGGGAAAATATGAGCACTCCTTGGAGCCTCCGAGCAGCGAGGGGAATTTGAGATGTGCTGAGATATGGAAACACACACAGCGAGGCCATTGACTGCACGACGGGCGCAGAAACGGGCCGTGGGCCAAGGGGAAAAAGAAACATTAAGGCTACAGAGCAGAGCTCGAGCAAAAACGTTAACATTTCACCATGCAGCTCCTATTAAATATTACCGCAAAGAAATAACTTTATTATGGATACGCTCTGTTATCCACTTTGTTTCAATTTCATGTCACTTTACCTGGCATTCACATCCTCTGCTACATTTTAAGGAGTCACTGAAATACACACCGAACGATCGACCTCTACATGTTTTTCCTGCTATCGGGTCTGTCAGACTCTTGCTGCAGAAGAAGAGAGACTCTTATATACACAGAAGTTAAAAATAATAATAATCACATTTTTTTCCTGCCGTGGCGTTAATCCTCTTGGCTGCGGA
>NW_010108613.1:7196-17645 GCF_000699245.1 Pterocles gutturalis | reverse complement strand
AGAACAGAGTTTCCGTTTCATGACGTCTTTTAAGAGCGTAGGAAGGGGTTCCTGTGCTCAGAACGGGGGCCGGTTATTCCATTAGTGTGTGTGTCTGTCTCTGACCCTGGATGATCCACACCAGAGCCGAGGCCTCACCTGGGGCTCCAGCGCCGGGCTGGAGGACATCTCCTCCTCTGCTCCAAGCCAAGCCCTGAAGCATTGGGGAACCCACAGCTCAGGGGCACGTCTATACCCTCCCGGAGACAAGGCAAGGGGGAACGAGACATTTCCTCACTTCCTAAAACCGCCACAGCAAGAACCATGAGAAACGAGGTTTGAAAGACAAGCTGAGTGAGCAGCGACGTTTGTTCCGTTTACATTTCAGCTAACACCCCTCCTCCTCCCCCAAGCGACCCAGGCTGGGTCAAACACCACCGGGCAAGCCCTGGCTCCATCCAGCTCGCTCCAGTCTCCATACTGGAGTAGAGCATCCCCAGGCCAGCCTTCACACCCCACCACATTGCCGGCTTTTGAAGCCCGATGATGTTTAACTCTGCTCAGCCCCTAAGGGTGAAGCATTTATGTGAATTTGGGTGAAACCACGTGGAGCGTTCCCGTGCCTTACTGCCAGAATTAAAAGATTCCGCCCTGAGCACGGTGAATAACGAGGCGGGCGCTAACGACATCTCTGCTCATCCACGCCAACCAGTGGGGAAGAGCTCAGCAGAGCTGTCTGCCCGAGATCCTGCCCTCCCCTCGTGTTTTTGGGGCCTCCCCCATCACTGAATTAACCAGCTCACGACACAGCCCGTGACGGCTTCCGGGACTCGCGCGCTTCAATAACTCCTTTGAGCAGGGCCAGCTGATTGGGAGAGACGTGGATGATGGCAGAGAATAAGAAACTGGCATTTGGGAACTGAGAAAAGGAATTTTGGGTTCTCATTCCCCCAAAAAATCTTCTGAAATCCAACAGGAGCAAACAGCAGTGGCAGGTTTTCCTCAAGCACCTGAATTTTGCCTCCCTGTCCCATCCCCTGCACTGATTTTGCCATGGGGCTGTGCCAAGCCATCTATATCCCTACAGAATAAATCTCCGTGTACCTATTTCCAAACAGGTTCAAATTTCCAAAGGGAAGAAAAAAACCACAACATAACCAGACCTCAAGAGGCCAGACACCTGAAACAGAAGAGCTCGCATGAAAAGCAGCGCAATGAGAATTCGGAAGAGGATGTGAAAAAGCAAGCAAGCTTCTATTTATTTCCTGGCAGAAGAGCCGGAGCTGAAAACACAGAGATGGGAGGGGAAATTAAGGAAGAGGATGTAAGGACCTAAAAAAGGAGAGCTGAGCAAATTCTTTCAAACATTTGAAAACTCACCCAGCAGTTGGGTGCAAATCCGCCTGCTCTGAGTACAAGCCCCCCAATAACACAAAGGCAGCAGCTCATCTTGTCATTTCCTGACTCATCTCCTGCGTTCTGTACCCGAGCCATGTCAGGGAAACAGAAAAGCTTTCTCCAAGACCAGCCCAAATCGGAAGGCGACTATTGACCCAGCTGTAGCAGCTGCAGGCGCTTTTTATCGCCGCCTAAGTCAAACACACACATTTAATATGCTGGCTTCTTCTGCTGGGGTGCTTTTGCCAGTCCAGCTATGCCAGTATTAACATGCATGCATGGATTTTATGTTTTTGCAGAAGGAAAGGCTTAAGGGACTCTATTGTCCCCTCTTTTGTCCGATGGAGCTGTCCCTGGTGTAGTTTAGAAGGTCAGGACAACACCCAAGTTTTGTCAAGACCCCTCCTAACTTGCCCACATCAATCCCCCTCCAGCCATCCAGGAGCTGCTTCCCACCTCCGCGCTCCGCCAACGCTCCCAGTAATTAATTAGCCCATTTGAGAGTCCCGGGCTGATGGTTCCACACTATAGAAATTTTTCTTTACTCAAAACTAATCAAAACTGAGTCCGAGCGCCGGCGTTTTAAGTCCAGAAGCACAACCACGTCTGTCTGAGCACAACACATGCCTGTGGAAATCACCACAAATACGTGGTGCTCAGACATCAAAGACAGGAAAAGAAGAGCAGTAAAAAGGGCACCCAAGGTCAAAACATACGCCAGGGCTTTCCAACCCAAGATTTCGACGACAACAAATCTTCCAGAAAAGTTTGCAGAGGAAGATAGCGGTCCCCCCACCCAAAGAAAGAAAACCAAGCTGAACTACTCAAGAAACCTACTTTGTTTCAGGTGCCGTAATGAAGCGATCAGGTGGATTTTTGCACCAAGTGATGCTGAAGAGCTTCGATGAGGGCAAAGCGTGCAAAAATCCAGCAAATCGCGTCCGGTCCCAAGGTCCAAACCTTCCGTCACCAAAGGGAGAGGCAGCGGGGCAGCTATGTGATTTGACTCACTGAAGGCATGAAGAAAACAACTTCTTTTTCCTTTGTTGGGAAAGTCTGGGCATAAATTTAAAAAAAAAAAAAATGACTAGGACAACTTGAGGGTTGTCTCAACAGCCACATTCCATACTTTTTAAGTCAAGTGAAGGCCCCTGGACCTTCAAATTCATTTCCTCTTTGATCCACAAGAGTCTAAATTTATTAGCCTTCTAGACACGCGGCAAGGCTCATCTCTTTGTACAGGAAACTGGAAGGAATTCAGACAAGGCTTTATTTAAAGTTCAGACTCCTTCTATTGAGCTACGCTGCCACACACTGATTTTACCCCAGGCATTTACTTACAAAGCTAAACACCCCCCGCAAAAAAACTCGAACCAGACCCTCTGACAAGAATAACAGAATTAAGGCGACGCTCACCAAGGCACAAGGAGCGTTTGCATTGTGTGGCCGACCAGTTGTGAGGTTTTCCCTGCCTGAAGTAACCCCTTTTGAGTAATTAATGAAATATTAAGGGTTTTTTGGTCATCGATGAAGGAAGCCTTCAAATGTAAAGTTAAAATTGAGATGATGGAGAGCTTCCTCCCCAAAAGCAACAACATGAACCAGATCCACGTTTTACTGAGCGGTCTCAAAGTATTTCCAAACCTGGTTTATCCCATTTAATGGGGTGGTGTCAAGAGGCAGAAGACAGGAGGAGAAGCACCGATTCCTATTTTGCATGTGTAGGTATACAGTGATCTAAAAAATGCTACAAAAAAAGTCACAGTAAAGCATCACTGAAAAATACACACTCAAACACCGACCGGGGCACATTCTCCGATCGTACATCCCTCCATCGCTCTATCTATCTGAAGTTGGTTTAATTTATTAAGGCTCTGGATCTTAGAGCCTTCGAGTCCTTAAAAAAAAAAAAAAAGGTGTATGCACACAGGGGTACTTTCTCATTGGGAACATCAGCCATCGCTCTTCCCCAACTGCGAGACACAGGATGGCTGGTGGGGAGTGATGAACCGTTGCGTCTGGGGCTCCTTTTTCCAGCTTGAAACCGTGTGCTCAGCAGCCATTTATTAAAAAGTTTCAGTCACCCTCCATTACAGGGAAAAATAAGTCGTGCTCTCGTGACAAGTATTTCTTCTGCCGCTTGCTCAAGCCCCTCTGGGGGTCCCAGAGCCATTTTTCTCCCCGCTTGTCACGTATTCACTCCAGAGTGTTCTGTTATCCTTTAAAAGGAGCAGAAATGCAGCCTCACTGCTTTCCCTGAACTCCACAATTCAGGCTCCAGACGAGGAGCCGGAGAAGCTGCAGCTTTACATGCTGTCATTAAAAACTGGTTTAGAGTACCGAAAAAACAACTATTTCTAGAAAAAAAAGGTGCACAGAGGTGCTTCGAAGCCTGGGGCAGTCTCTGTGGTCACCTCTCGATGGCAATAGCACTGCTGACATGACCCCACCTGCACAATCAAATCCATCACTGTCCCGTTCTCCCAGTTTGTTTCACCCAACAGTACATCTGATTTTGGGGTGCACCCCCCCAAAATGACTGTCTGCACTTCACGATACGAAACACCTCGATTTCACATGTATTTTTCCATGCCTTCTGTACACTAACGCTCTCCATCAGCTGCTTCCTAACCTTTTCTTTCCAGGAATTAATTCCCATCCAGATGTTTCACAGCGATTAGAGAGCACCTACCAGTAGGTTTCAGATTTACTAACGTGGAACTGGAAAAGCAGCTGTCCTTTCGCTCGCCTGTACCTATTGGTAGGAGGGAATCCCCACTGTGCATCCACTCACAAAATAAAGTCAGTCGAGGACGATGCTGAGTGAATTTACACCAGTTGAACAATACTCTTCAACTCGACCCTGCCACTTAGCGAAACAGCTGTTTGAATAAGAGCTTACATCTTCAGCTGCCTAATGCAGTAACAAAATTAAACAGGACAACATGGAGACTAACCCAAGCGGGGCGGGGGAAAAGCCATTCAGTATTCCCAAGCACTGGAAAAAGCCATTTACTCTCCGCATGCACGCAGCCGGCCCAGGCGTTAACGCTCCACAGCCACGTTCCGCTCCTGCACGGATTTGCCAGGATCTGTTTACAGGATCCGCTTTTTCCCTGCTAAAGGCATGAAAGAAAACAACTCTGCAGAGGACAGGGGCAACATGTTCTTCTCCACAGCTTTTTTTTTTTTTTTTTTTTTTGCAACTTTTCTTGCAAACCGAGCAAAGCAAACGAACTCAGAAATATCAGCGCTGCTCCCAAAATGTATGAACAATGCGAGTGAGGGCTGCGGGAAGAGAAAGGGGGGGACTGAAAGTATTCACAAAAGCCCACAGCACACTGGCTGTGGCTAAAGCTAGAGCCTGAAAGACTTCTTTGTCTTTCTGGTCAATGCAAGGCTATTCAGCAGCTCGATATATAGCAGAAAGAAAGTGAGGGTGGGAGGAAGAAGAGTCCTGTCTCTTTAGGGGACGTCTCCTCAGCTGCGAGGCAGAGAGCGAGGGGACTCTCGCACGAACACAGAGCCGCTTTCCAAGCCGCCTGTAACCCCAGCATTGTCTAGGAACAAACGCCGACTGAAGGGACACGCTCTGCTCGCACCCAACCTTCCTCGAGCAAGGGACACCCATTCCAGGAACTGGACATCTAGTTCCCAAAGAGCCCCCGAGTGCAATATAAATAGTAAGCTATAGAAAATAAACCCCCCGTTTCTAAAAGTCCGCTTGCTTTTCTGCAATCCCTTCCTCCCAACAATGAGCTATTGTTCCCCTCCTGGTACTGAGGAAATGTTTGTGTTCCTTCTCCGGGTCCTTTACATTTAGAGATCTGCTCCTCTCCTCCTCTGCTACGAAGCATGCAAGCCTTTCCCAGGTGAAGAGAAAATAAATTTAATATTGATTTAACAAAATAAAACCAACATCCCCCCTCCTTGTTTTCTTAGGTGTTACCGTAAAAACTCAGCGCTGCTCAGCAGCTCACCAAAACACCTACAAGATGTCAAGGAAGGGAGGTCCCAGTTGATACTGGTGCACCATTTAACATGGACACGCAGGACCACCAGTTTGAAATGCAGAGTAAAGGCGGCGAGCACTATCTCAGAGAGACTGACATGTGCTGGGGGATATTTGTACATAGAATCCCAGGATGGTTCAGGTCAGAAGGGACCTTAAAGCCCATCCAGTGCCACCCCCTGCCATGGGCAGGGACACCTCCCACCAGCCCAGGTTGCCCAAAGCCTCATCCAGCCTGGCCTTGAACCCCTCCAGGGATGGGGCATCCACAGCTGCTCTGGGCACCCTGGGCCACTGCCTCACCCCCTGCACAGGAAAAAACTTCCTCCCAACATCCAGCCTCCCGGATGTTGAGATATGGGTCCACACAAGCTCCTCGCCTCAGCCACATGACCACAAGCACCAGGAATGTGCTTTCACACGCCCACGAGGCTGGACCCTCCGCATGGTTTCAGACATGGCCATCACATACCTCCAGTACCTTCTTGCACACTGCACATCCCAAGGAACAAAAACACTTCGCCGTAAAAACCAAGAGTAATGAACACACGTACGTCTAGGCTTGCTCCTCGTCTGTCCCAAACCAGGCACTCGGGGCTCGTTGCGCACTGGAGCCATCGGCCAAGGAGCAAGGTCTGAGCTCGCCCTCCTTCCGAAGCCTGGACCGCTGCAGAGCCGAGATTTTGCTGCTGGCAGAGAGGTTTCTGCAGTGAGCCTCACCCACAGCCATACAAAGGAAACACTTAAGTGAGAAAAAAAACCAACGGAGTGCATATTTCCACCCCTTTCACATTTACTCCTGTAATCACAGGATGCAAGGGGACAGCACGGCAATCCTCAAACGAACCTGCTACAGAGGAGGGAGCTCTGGCGTGCTTCACTCGCAGGATGCACACCGACTCGCCCAAAGGAAACCCGAGCGTACCGGCTCCATCTCCCTACCGCTGCCTTACTTCAGATAACCACACCATGGACAAAAGTTGGTAAAATCCCAGCTTTTTACCCCACCAGACAAGCTAACCCATGCTGCTGCATTGAAGTGCTTCGCTTTCGGGGACTCCGTGTCTATTTTTGGAGTTGGCCAAGGGGCAAGGGATTTCTTTATAAAAAGAAGCAAATTAATTTATTTGCCTTAAAAACAAGGGCTTCTTAATGGCCATCCCAGCAATAACTTCTGCAAGAGCAGGTTGTAAAGATAAAAACTTCCCCCCCTGTATCTTAGCTGAACTAAAAGAGAGTAAAACTCCACCATTACCACAGGTTTAATTAAATTTGACTGATAGCCCGTTACACAGGTATGCACAAAGCCACAGTTGCACAGGATGCTATTTCCTTTCAGGTTTTTCAATACAGAAAGCACTCCCTGCTCTTAACCGTTCAGATAAAGATCTTTTTCAAAGTGCTGATCTGTTGCTTCACTGGAAAATGGTGGAAGGTCTGATTAAAAACAGCCAGCTGTGCAAAAATGTTACTGTTCTTCGGGCATCCCGCGTGCCTCCAGAGAGAGGATCCACCCGAACGGACCGAGCACCCAACCCGCTGCACCCGCAGCCGTACCCGAACGTGCGCCTCGCAGCACAAAGAGGCATTTGAAACGCACACGAACGCTCTCCCCTCCTCAACTGCAGGAATTTTTTTGCCTCTTTTGTTTCTCCGCAGGTGGGGAACGGGCGATGTCAAGCAGGCGGCTCGTAAAGTGGGGAAGAGGAACTTAAAAAAACAAAAAGCCCTTGCACTGCAAACAGCAAAGTATCCGCGGCTGCTGCAGAAGTAGGATTTTCCAGCGTGCTCTGCTATCGCCTCTTTTTTTCCCCCTTTTTTTAATGCCAGGGTGCTACATTGTCTCAGGTCCAACTGCCCAATTACTGAAACACCCTCAAAGGCAAGAAAGAACAAAAAAAAGCAGAAAGAGCAACAAAAGACAGTTACCCGCCCTAAATTCAGGTAATTCCTTGGGTGCTTGAAACCAGCGAAGGCAGCAGCTGCTACAGTATGCAAGCTTGAAACCAAAGTCTACAGAAAAGTGGAAATAGAGAAGAAACAAAGAAACACAGTCCAGAAACCACTATTTTCGATAGGCAATGACCTGGGCTTCAATCTTCTCCTTCACCTTCCGAACTCTAAGTTAACATTGCTAATTCAGACCAAAACCCAGCAAGGTAAGTTTTATTTATTTTAACTCCTGAACACAGCACGCATGGAGCAGAAACTTAAATAAAAACTCTTCACTCCAAAGCTTTAATGTTACCACCATAGATCGGAGGACGTCAATACTGTCTGCATGAAAGTGCGCTGTGCTTTCAGGGAAATCAGGATGTAAATACTGGTTCTACTTCATTCTGCTTTGTACGGTCCAGACGGACTGATCAAAGATAACACGCGTTTCGAGATGCAATTATCAAACGCCAGCAGTCAGAAATCAAACAATCTATAATAAAACTTACTCAATAAGACAACTAAGGAGGAAAAAAAAAAAAGCACAAGTTCTCACAGATGCTATTACAAGCTACGGGAGAGCTACGCAATGCCGCTTATACCTGAATATTCATGTGGAAAAAAAAAAACAAGATTAAGCCCTAAGAAAAGCCAAACGAAGAACCTCAGTAAGTTTATCAAGACCAGTAGAGGAGCTGCAAGCGCAGCTGGGACAGACCAGGCGGGTTTAAGTCCCAGCTGCTGGGCTCTCTGCTAGCTCCAGTATGAACATTCGATGTCCCAGCATATAAACAGGCTTTAAGGGACACGCAACACAAGAGATGCGTCAAGTGAATGAGCCTCTTCAAAGTACCGTTGGTAAAGGTTTCCTGTTTTTAAGTTCTTTGCCTCTACTGAGCCATGAACTGCGATGGGGACTACGTTTGGTTTTGGTGTAAAGATTGTGATCAGTTCAGTGATTTCAGTTCAATCGCGGTTCGCAGCTGCCGGAGTCAGCTCTGAGATTGGGATGATCTGAAAATATCGTCCTGTCCCCTGGCATCAGCAACAAGAGCAAAAAGAAACAATTTTCCCATGAAGAGGGGAAATGAGAGCCTGCCCTCTGATCCTGTCTACTTCTGAAGCTTCAAACAGGCGGCACCGGAGGCCTCTCGCGTGGGTTGTCTCTCATGGGCAACTTCACACCAGCCACCGCTCCCACGCTGTGGTTACACTGACATAAGAGCCCAGAAACCAAAACCAAAACCTGCCAGCGGACATCCCGGACACAGCAGAGACAAGCCCTGTCTAGGAAAAATGCACAAAAGAAGTCACAATTCCAGCTCACGGTTAAACAGCTCCTTGCTTGAAGGCACCAGGAGATGAACTTCAAGCAAGCTTCAGCCTTTTCCTGCCCACGTTGACACCACAGGTTAAGGGGAAGCCGATATTCTTACTGGACACAACCAAAATGACAACACGGTGGAGTGCTTGCCAGGCACACGTATCTTCACTTTTAGGGCAATCCCTTTTCAGTCCCAGGAAAGACTATTTCACTGCAATTTCTTAACAGGAATTTACCAGCTCAGGTGCTCCAATTCCCTTTGCAGCCAGGGCACATCAAAGTAGGGAAGCTCCTGTAAAATAATCCAGATTGATTCACCTCCCATGCAAGTGACCCCACTTTCCTCCGCTCGCTCTCTCTGTGATCAGGCTTTTCTGGAACAGCTTCGGCTGTTTCCACATACCCCTCCTGGTCCACAGCTCTCACGCTTTAATCCAGATAAAACTTACTGTTTTCCTGAGCTGAAGATAGAAAGCTATCGTAAAGAAACAGTTTTGTTCTCACCTTGAAGAGAAAACACGCAGCCAAACATCAGCCACAACATACACGCCTCGCGAGACGCCAAGGGATAGCTTTGCGGTGCTCAGTGGTGAGAGGTAAGGTCTCGACTTTCCCAAATCCCGTTCCCCTCGAGGCACTCGGCTGAAGCTAGCGTGTGTAAAAACCTCCGGACCTCACGGTGTGATAGCGGCGGAGAGGAGGGCAGTGCCTAAGTGGTACGGTGATGGGAGAATTTGGCCAGCAAGCTCCCTGTGCTTTGAGGACAGCAGCAAGTCTCAGGATTTGCAACACCCCTCCATCGGACCTTCAAGCACGAAAGACTTTCTGACACCGCCATAGGCACATCTTATCCATATCCTGAAGATATTTCATACCTCTGCCTCCAAGACACCCAAGAGCTAAAAGGTGATTAAATGTTTAGGGTCTCGCCAAATGTCTCTTGAATACGCAATGAGCTGAAGTCCCGCCGTCAATACCACCACGACGTTTCTACTTTCATACCTTGAGCTGCATTTCGGGTAGCAACCCTCCGAGCTGCACTGAATCCCTCTGCTCCGAATCCTGGCACAAGGCGTTTAACGCGGGATGTGTTACCGGGATGAAGCAGCGAGTACAAACCTGGAGAAGATCCACTGTCAGACTGCGCTTTGATCAGCCTGCCCTCAGAGCAGCGGTACGGACAACCCGGGGAGCGGCGCATTCCGATCCCCATCTAAAAATAACCGGATTACAGGAGCGACAGTCAATTCTAACTCCATTATTCAAATCTTGATTAAATCTAATGTCAGGTACATTTCTTAATCAACTCGCCTCAAGTGACTACTTGAAGGCTCATCTCTCAAAGCCTTTTTTTCAGGGTAGAGAAGATTCTTCTCCAGCCTTAACACACCACGGAGCAGGTAGAACATGAAAACAGTTACCCACAAAGCTTGTTCTTTCCAAAAATATTTGGCAAAGCACTGTATTTTTTGTCTTGTTTCATATAAACATGATGTAAAACGAAGTTAAAACAAAGTCTCAAAATGCCCTTCAGCATCTAAAAATGAACCAAGCGCAGAGGGAAGAAAGTATCTTGAACGAGGCATTTCTCAGCATGGTGCAGGAAGAAAAAAGTCCTCTGGATACTGTTAACCGCATTTATTTTTGCAATTAACTACAACAGACGGGGAAAAAAAAAAACACTACCTGAAAGAGACAGATACCTTAACACTGCTTTCTTCAACAAAATTCTTCTAGACCAGCCTCTGGCTACCCAGCATTTGTAAGCGTTAAAAACCATATTTATGTAAGAAAGAGTTCA
>NW_010108613.1:0-7171 GCF_000699245.1 Pterocles gutturalis | reverse complement strand
GAAGCCCCCAAGCACGCATGTTAGAGGCGACTCCGCACGCTGCAAACCTCCCTCCAGAGAGGTTGAATGCAACGACAATGCCAAAAACCCGCTCCAGCTGCTGTCTGCGAGCATTTCTGCCCCAGCTGATAACCACCACCCCGGTCAAAGCCAACCACACCCCCCAGCCTGGCTTTGTCAGGGTAAAACCCATCCAATTCCTCCCTAACTCGCTTTGGGAAAGCCATCCTTGGTTAAAACGAAGATGGAAGTGAACAGAAGGGTTAGGAGAAGAAGAGATGTGCTGGGAAAATTTCCTGGGTCACTTTACGAAGCGAGGCCACCGAACACACGAGTTGCAACCATCAGCAGGGCAGAGGGAAGGTGCTCGTCCCAGACGGGCAGCAGTTGAGAGGGGGTCACAAGCATCACTCTCAGCGAACGTGGGAGAGCCTTGGAGTGAAGAACCTACGTTATTCAAGAAACTAAGCTGGAAGCCAGGAAAAAAGCAGGAGTCTTTAATAGGAGATAAGCGTTCAAAGAGAAATATCCTACCCACAAAAGCCCTGAGCAGTGCCCAAGCCAGAACTTGTGACGATTGCTGGATTTTCCTTTATCGCGTTTTGATTTTGAAGGGGAAAAAAAGTAATAGTAGTAGTCTTACATTGCACAGCTGCTATACAAGACTAAGACTAAGCAAATGCCTTGGTGAATGCTGTAAAAATACACAAAGCAAGGCTGCAGGCAAGCCGGCTTGACGGAGATTGGACAGGAGCAATCAGGACAGCATGAGAGAACGAGGTTCGATCTCCCGTTCGGCCAGGTGACACATCCCAGCTCACTCCTTTCCGGGGTTACTTTGGCTTTTGGTCTATTCCAGAAGTAACGGGTACGGTCCTTCAGCCGTCCTCCAGACCCTTGGGTGCATCAGATCTCCACACACACCTAGCCTGGCAGGAAAATGTAGCATTTTTAATAAAATGCCACCCACAGGGCAGCAGACCTAAAGCCATCCTCATCTTCTACCTTTCACATTCTCTAATGCACCTGCTGATAGGATATTTATTGTAAAATACTTTGATATTTCAATCATTGAGCTTAAAACAATTCACCCCACAATATCCAAACCACGCAGCATCTCACACAAACTGAATCACACTTCAAAGAAAACAAATATTGCCATATTTCACGTACTTCTGTCCCCGGATTAGCAGTGAAACAGCAATTTCTGGTCCCTGCAAACGCACTCGCAGAGAGGCTCTGACCTGCTCAGCCGCCGTTCGGGTGGTGCTTTGAGGTGACCTGATAAACACGCTTCGGGGTGCGGGCTGGGAAGCGTGGGGACGCTGCCGGTGTGCCTGCGGAGGATGGCTCACACCGAGCTGGCTTTTTTTCCTCTGCTCCCAACAAGGGAAAATTGGCATTGTTTGCTCTGTGGGTTTGCTGGTTGGTTTTTTTTTCCTTCAGAACAGTCACTTAACACACACACAGTTATTTCTACACCGAGTTTCTGCTGCAAACACATAACCAGTTAAGAAAGTTGAAGTCCAAACAAAGAAAGCAGTAGGGCCAGTTGACAAAACTAAAAAGACGCACGGAGGAAAGCAGACCAGGAGAAACCTATCTGACGGCAGAAAAAGGTTACCGAGCTTTTACTCAGGCTTCATTCAGCTTACTGCCTGGAACAAATCCGTGCGGGTATTACGGTCTGCCTTCCCTCACACTGAATTCATAAAGCAAAACCTTCCATCTCCAGCTTCCCTTGAGCACCAGCAATTACCTGCATCTGGGGGCATGTTGTTACAAGACTGGAAAAAAAAAGTTCCCAGAACAGACACCAGTACTACAGCGCTCGTTCGTGGCAATTTTCACCCAAGCGTCTACATTTCTGTAGCATACTAAAAACCAGCTTACTTATTTTTACCTTCCTGTGCATGCCACTAACACAGAACTCCCCCAGCCCACTCACCCCAAACTTTGTACCCTAAACCCCCAAATAAGCTACTAGACCTTACACAGCTACAACCCACGCGTGCCTCTTCTCTACGGGGACGGCCGCTGCTTGCACCCCTGGGGGTTCAGGACCCTCCAGCAGCAATCAGCTATTTCCATGCCAGGTTTTCTATCTGTAAGATAAGCATGAATATCAAACAGCGGAGCAGTTTACTATCTCATTCACTCGGCTCCGATCCCTACCGTGTCTCTAATACTTCACGCTGTGACTTCATGGGAAAATGTAATGCTCTGCTGGTCAATCTGTCACGAAGCATCACGGTGACAGCAGCGTTGTCACCCAGACTGATGGGCCTTCCGTCAGCCGAGCCATGAATTCTAGAAGTACGCTTCTCGAGAGCATTAACGCTCATTGCGACTCCCGGTTTTGTAACGCCTCGCGATTTCCCCCCCATAATCTTTATTTCAGTGGTTTATCAAAATGAAATGAAATCCTAAGTACCCTCTTTGCCACATGCAGAGCTTATGACTTCTCCCGAGTTAAAATCCCATGTCGTACAAAATGAAATCCTGAGAAAGCAGGCGCCTAGGGAAGGCAGCGCAGTGCATCTCACCCCGCCGCACAAAAAACAGTTCACAGAGGGACACAGGTTGGATGGGAGCTCTGAGTCCCCTCAGTCCAATCCTCCACACGTTCCATTTTTCCTCGTAAGGACTCTCAGTTGTGTGTTTTACACACACCTCGATAGGGTGCTTGAGGAAAAAGAGTAATAGCAACAATATATTTATCCCAGCTGAGGCTGAAGAAGAGCAGTAAATTAGTCTCAGAGCATTTCTCATTTGGAGAAATATTGAGTTTACTTCCATTGAATTCGAGCCACAAACGCAGAGGTGAAACACGGAGGGAAGCTGCGCCTGCGGCACGGGACCACCGAGGGAGATTTCCAAGCACACATCCCTCTCCTTACTGCGCAGAGTGGCCTCTGAAGTCGTGCCATGCCGCTGAACCAAAGTTGGTGGAGATATATTGGATGGGCTATCCTGGATAGGAAAGAAAGGGGAATTCCAGGACCTGTCCCTCCGTTCCGGTTGCATAAAACCCCAATTTTGCTGATTTCAGACTGCACTGAAACTGTAATATCACCGTATTCATAGCCGGTCTTCAAAGATTATGAACTTCAGCATCTACAAAGGTTACCCAAGCAGCTGGATTTCACCATCACCAGCTAAAACACGACTAAGGACGCACTGAGGACCTCGCTGGTTACCAGTGCTGGTTTAGCAGCCTTTTATCAGACTAACTGGAACCAAGACAAACACCAAGGTATGGGGAGGGGAGGAAGAGAAGACTAAGAAAAGGATTTGCTCCAGTTGGAAAGCACTAAATTTGGTCTTAAACACTGACATTTTGCTTCAGAACAGGAACAGACCAAATCACACATTTTAAGTTATCCCTAGTGCAGAGCATCGCTGGTATTATTTGGGGCTGCAGCGCGAGCAGCCTGCAGAATGCGGTTCGTCAAACTGTCTGGTCAAAACCCACTTCTGCCTTTGCCTTTGCAATCCAGAGACATTTTTGACCCACTTGCAGCAAGCGTGGACGCTACAGATCTTTTATGTCGCCCATTCATAAGCAAAAACACCATCTCAAGTGCAAAATAATAAAACTGAGGATGGAGCTAGACCACAAGAAAAATCAAAAGCAATCCCAGCCTGACGAGTCAACTCTCCCCCTCTGATAAAGTATTTTCAACCCTTTCCTCCCGGAGGTGGAAGTCCAGCAGACTTCTCCAAGATCTTCCAAACCCTGAGTGACCTTTTCGCATTTTAGCTCAACCAGCGAGACCTCAAACTCCCTGATGGAGACCAAGAGTTATCCCTGCTTTCACCACCTCCCAGCCTGGCTGCATTCTTCCCCCCATAAATTCCTTCAAGCAGCAAAACCGACCTGCGCTGCCAACGGAGAAACAGCTCTGCACGCCTCTTCGGTTCTCTCCTGCTCCCTTGTTTCATCGCTGTGCTCCAGTTTCTTTCTACACACCCTTCACGGGTTGATTAAGAATCATCTTGGATGATCAGATGGCTAGTAATTCAGGCTTCTACACCGCTCCGCACCGCAGTTCTCATTAAAGCGCACACACATTTTACTAGAAAGCTTTTCACCGACTGTTCCCACTCCTCACATCCAGGCCATTCAATAAGACATTCTGGACAGAGGTCCCGGCTATAAAATTCACATGTTCTTTGGCTGCCAGAATGGGAATTTGGTGACAGTACAATTCATTCATTTATTTAATGATCTTAATGTCAGCCTGAGTGGATAAAGTGTGCTTTGGCTTCAGCAAGCAGCGATGGGGAGCGTGCCAAGCACCAGCAACAATCGCTCCGGTGAACGTCTGCAATACCAGGTACCGCTGCCGCAGACAGGGCAACAAAATCTGGAGTTTTTTGGGGGAAAATGGGAATCATTTCAAGTCAAACTTGGTGCACAACCTCAAAACCAAATATTGAAACATCAAGTCGTTTATTTGTGCAGGTGAACTTTTTTTTTTAATTAAATAGGTGTTTTGGAAATGTAATCAATACAATTAAACTGAGCAGCTTAAGCTCATTGAAAATTACACTTTGCGATATTTGCATATCAACAAAAATTAGATCTTTTTTTTTTCCTTTTGAAGAGACAGCATAAAAGCACTTTGAAATCCACTTTAAAACATGACGCTGAAGGAAAACAAACGCCAAGTTGCACAGACAGGTTGACAGCTGAATTATTTACATTTCACAAATCTAGAATACAAAACACAGAGCCCAGACGAGTAAAGGATTTGCAGAGACCGTCCAGTAACTGGTGTCTGTGTAAGCACTGGTCAGAAAGGGTGCCACAAACTCCCCTTCCAATATAACACAGACACTGAGTCCAGACGTCCGGTGCCAAGCCTAAAGCACCCTGTACATCACCATAAACAAGAATTCAAGATTTCCAGAAAGTTTCCAGATGAGATTTCATTCTCTACTTCACATCAGACGGGACAGATCTGTGGAAGATCTCGTGGCAGCCCAAGGACAGAAGGGCTAGCTCTCGCTGCTGAGTGGAAATACACATTTTTTACAGACATATTCTTTCTTCAGGATGTTAGGAGCCCTTCAAAGACAGCAGCTAAAAAAACCAAGGCTGTAAGTGGTATCACTAAAAAAACAATCTTTCCCTTTGATGTTTATAGGAAGAGTCTCCTGCTTAGACTGAAAAGACTGAAGACTTCTGTCAACTTCTGCTTTTTGGCTAAAGAACAAAATAAGCCCAGAAAAATGCTGGTTTCAAGGCACAGTAACTTCTACGACTTCTTAATAATGCATAAGAGTGGGAAATCTCTCTGTCAGACCACCATTAGCGCAGCCATAGCATCACTTCCACCGGATTTCCAAATGCCACCAGCGACACAGCCATTAACTCAGGCTGCTCTCGGTGATTCAGTGACTCCACACAGTCACTCTCTCGTGTAAATCAAACCGAAACACAAACACACACACAACCATCATCTGGCAACCCGAAACACAGAACCGCTGCCTTGTTCATTAGTTTCCACCTCCTAAAAGCTTTCCAAACCCAGGAAAATCTGTGTTATTTAAGATCTTGAACTGCATTAACTCCTCCTTGCTCGGTGTTTTCACAGCTTGGCAGCACGATTTCTTTTCCTACCACCCTGAGGATGTACCACGTGAAGCCCACTCCCCTGGGAAGAGTGGGGATGGTCTCCGTGTTTATGACTTTTACGGAGTTATTCCTGTGCAGATACTCTTACTCCAGAGCACGAGAGTCTCATTCCTGCCGAGCTCAACCACTCGGAAAGGCGCAGCTGCTCCACACATCTTGACAAGTCCGAACCCATTTCAACACTTCCCCAACTGTTTTGGAGAACGCTACTGGTATCGGTTGAGGACTGGATGTGGTTTTCTTCCCAGACACACATTTTAGGAGCCATGTTGCTTTTTTCAGGCATACTCAAAGCTCTAGAAATCTTTTAACTCTCATCCAGGTAAAGGATACACAAAGGTGCTACAACCAACAGCAGAAACATCTTATTTTTGGCAGCTGAATTGATTTAAATCCGATACCATCTCAGTGTGGGGAAATTTGTCCTTTTCTCTCCACCTCAGATGACTACACAGCAAACAAAGGTAACAACAATTCTTCAGGCACAATCAGAACAGGGAGCATGTAATTTTCCTTTCAGGAAAGGAGAAAAAAAAAATGCTGTCCCATTAACCTAGTTACATGCCCAGCAGCAATTTGACTCAAGTCCCATCAGCAACAGCGTGCCACCACCTACTACGAAAAGAGAGAGCGTGTCCTGGGACATCTTCCAAACGTATATAATAAAACATAAGAATAACATGTACCAGAAAATTTCACTAGCCTAAAAGCTTATTTTGCTCTCCTCCATTTGATCCTTTTCCTTTTCAAGCGCCCATTCTGTTTTCTTCCTCCAGCTGCTCCACATCATCGGTTCCCATTCGGGAGGCAAAGCGAAGTCCACAGTTTGGAGGGGAAAGCTGTACGTAGGAGAAGTTCTTGGAATTACCACCACATGTAAAACACTACATTCCCTCCAACAAAGAAAAATTAGTTCCCTTGGTTCCTCCAGCCCATGGAGCACGTGACTCCTCCACCCGCATCGTCACGCCCCGGAACAAACACCGGTTTTCTCTTCCCCATTCATTCCAGAAAAGCCTTTGCAAACGCAAGCAGAGATATTCAGGTCCTGGATGAAGTTTCCTACTAAAGAAATGCCTGTAAAACAGTGATGCTGCTCATCTGTAATTCCCCAGAGTACAAATTCCAGCAACTCTAATCATATTAGCGGATTTACACACAACTAAACTTGACAGTTGACTAGCCCTGAAATTGCTGGATTAGGGAGAAAAAGAAAATACAGGTTACCTACGGCTCCTAAAGAGAGATCTTCGCTGCACACTCTTTACTACGAAACAAAAACGGAGCAAATGCACCAGCTCAACACACCCCAACATTCGCTAATGACATGAAAGAGCCTTTCAGCCCTGAGATGATGGACAAAACGCACACATACATGAGAAGATCCTTCTATGGCCCAACAGCTAAAAGGGAAATTATTTGTTCCAAGTCTCCTATTACTCTCTCACCGACTTCTTACCATAGATAAAAACACAAACTGTGTTCCAAAATCAGTACTGCACGCTAAATATATATATATATATATAT
>NW_010108612.1:776-978 GCF_000699245.1 Pterocles gutturalis | reverse complement strand
CGGGCTGCTCTCCTCTGCAGCGCTCTCCTTCCCCAGCTTGCAGAGGTTCATCTTTGTCTCGAGCGTCATCTGCAAGGAGCCGCTGTAGGTGACCTCCATATCCACCCAGAGCCCTGCCGGGGAGAGGGACGGGGTGAGCCCCCGTCAGCACCACCAGGGCCGAGGGCTGCTCATGTGCCTGCCGAAACCTCCCTGCTTTGGG
>NW_010108612.1:0-273 GCF_000699245.1 Pterocles gutturalis | reverse complement strand
GCTGGGGTCCCTCTGCTTCGTGCTCGTGTCCCCCTCGCAGAGCTGGATTTGTCCCACTCACCTTTGTGGGCGTGGGGATGCCCAGTGCTCCGTGAGAGGGGCTCCGGTCCGGGCTGTCCCCCGCCTGTGCCGGCACGAATCGCGCCATGTAGGTGCTGTAATCCAGGAAAATCTCCCGCCGGACACATCCTGCCAGGTCCTTGGGGGGGACAGCGGAGGGGATGTCCTCGGCGCTCCCTCCGCTGCTGCTGCCACTGCTCTGCGCAGCTGGTC
>NW_010108611.1:0-5658 GCF_000699245.1 Pterocles gutturalis | reverse complement strand
GCTCTGCCCCGGGCCACGGCCCCTGCCCGTGACGGGGCAGCTTTCCGGCTTCAAATGACCCCCCAGCTCAGCTTTCCGTAGCAATACACGTTTTATGAAACATCACATTTTTCGAAGCGTCGTTCTGACCGTAAAACTCACGGCGGTGAGGGGCCAAGAGGTGATGCGCTGCCCGCCGCCTCCCCGGTTGCCCGGTTGGTTTTTTTTCTGCTGACATCCCATCTGCGTCCAAGGTATGGCAGCTGTGCTGGTTGAGGGAGGAATCCGGGACCAGGGAATGTCCTCGCCAAAGGATCGGAGTCCAACGAATTAACGCAGTCACGAGAACCTAGGACAGGATACAGAAACGCTGGGTTATCGAATAGTTCAAATAGATGAGGTACCAGTGATGGATTTTAGTAAACCTGCGGCCAGCAAAGGAAATTGTGTTCTGTAGGAGGGCAGTGCACTGTGTGTGAGCAGAAAAACAGTAGGGATGAGGCTCTTGATGCTGGCTGGTGTAACAGTCTCAAAAAAGGTGGCGGAAGGTGAGCATGCAGCTTGCTGGAACGCCACACTCTTAATTACTAACAATTTACTGCCTGACTGCAAGGACAGCGAGTGGGGGTTTTGCAAGATTTTTGTCTTTGATCAGAGTCTAAGTAATATTTTGATGAGTGCCTTGGTTGGCTGGTTGACTATTGACAATATGGGTTGTTCTCTTTGTGGAAAACAAAGTTTGGAGGGGCTGCAGAGTGTAAAAGGACAAGAGTAGTGGTCTAAGTAATCTTAACAAATTGGTGGAAGTTTGAAAAAATGGATTAATTTAATTAAGCATGTATGCCAAGTCCCTTTCTTTGGTAAGAATAATCTACGTATAAAATACAAGGAGAATGACTGGCTAACTCCAGGTCCACCTAAAAGGATTTGAGACATAGATCATACACTGAACATGAACCTGCAAAATCAGGTGTTGCAAAAGAAGAAAATCATGCAAGATGTATAAACAAAATCTTGCGTGTCAAACATCATGTAATAATATTTATTCTCCTCTCAGCGCTGCAGTACTGCAAGCACATGGGGGCAACACATTACAAGAAAACAAAAAACAAACACAAAAGTGGATAAATGGGAGGGATTGGCTTACTAGGAAGGACACAGTAAGCTACAGAAAAAAAAAAATCAATGGAGAACCTGGAAAACAGAATATTCTGTTCTGTGTGGGGTACACAGGGGAAATAATAGGCTTACATTGCAGCAAGGGAAGCTTTAACTTAAAGAAGAGCAAAGCTTTCCAGTTACAGAGGTAGTGAACTGGATTGGTGAAGAATCTACAGAATCTCAGTTTCCAAGGTCCTCAGTTTAGTTACTCCAAAATCCAGAGTGCCAGGAAAAAGACCGTGGTCCCTTTCAGCCTTGATGTCTGTGAGGAATATGTATCTAAGGGATAGAGTATCTGAGCTCTCTGGAATTCTGGAGGCTGTTCTAGCAGGGATGCTCAACAGCTGCCCTGCCTGCACGATTTGCCAGTGATCTCATTAGATTTCTTGGAACTAATACAAATGTATTAAACCCAGCAAAAATAGTGGCATATGTGTGGAAGAATTTTTTTGAAATTATGCATTTTTTTAGGTAAAAGCAACCTTTTTTTCTTACATCTTATATAATCCCAAGTTTTATTGTTAGACAGCACTTGTGCACTAGGCTCCCAGTATCACTGGTGGCATATTAATGAATGGTTTTAGTGCAAATGTCTGTCATTCAGAGGGCAGAAGGAGATTATGCCATGGGAAACTACACTTGTTTAATTTCAGAAAGATCAAACATACAAAGTTAAAAGTTTAGTCAATGAGTTCTGGTACCACAAAAAAACTATCATAGTTCTGCAAGGTTTTGCATATGTATTAGTATTCAGCTGTCTTGCATCAGTTCAGTCAGGTTTTTATTGCTGTTAGAATGTTACGTTTGTTTCTCATTGCTTGTCAGTTGTTTTTTTAATTTTTTGGGGGGAGGAGATGTTAACAAACACTGTTGTTCTTTTCTTTAGACAGATCTGGCATTTAAACAAAAGCAGAAGGAGGAGCAAAAGAAACTTGAGGAGATGAAAGCAAAGGCTGCTGGAAAAGGGCCCCTCAGTAAGTGAGGTGCCATACTGATAGGACAAATTGAGGGCTTGTTGGCTTCAAAAATTTAATGTTTTTGCTTGACAAACAAAAAAGGGCATGTACCTCTAGGTAATTTAACATATACCAGTAAGCTGATGGCAGGTGAGACAATAAGTAACAAGTAGAGGCTTTTTTTTGGTCTTCTTTCACTATGCAATTTCACCCCCGAATTACAGATGCAGGTTCTGGTTTAGCAGGTATAGCAGTGTGTCTGGCACGCTAACCTGTTCTGGTGGCATGGTGCAGAGATATTTCCACTCTTATTTTAGCATACCATCCTTTTCTTTCCAGATACATTACACGTAGGCTTTGCCACAGTCCTGAGAGTTTAACCGATCCAGTACTTGTTCTCTTAGAGAATGAGTTTCTTCAAGAGCAGTAGATTCCCGGCAAAAGAAAACCTTGTGACTAGAAATCAGTCTGGCTTCAACCCTTTTGCCGAAGTGACTGTGAAGTATGCTGTGTCACAGAAGAAGGTGTGCAGGGTGCATCCTGATGGTGCATCAAGCCTACTCTTTGCCTCAGTGACAGCAGGAGATAATGTTAATGTGAGTCTGCACTCGCCTTGTACTCCTCCCGCATTTGCGATCATGGGTTCAGGGGTGTTAAAGTGTGCTCCCTGCCTATTCTCTCTAGGTGTTTTTTGACCTGTGGTCCATTAATGTGACTAATCACTTTTCTGTGAAGACCATTAAACTTCACACTTTGCTGCCTATTCTTTAGCAAGCTTTCAGGCTTGAAAGGTCCCAGAAAGACCTGTCCAGTAATCCCATAGTAATTTAGTTTCACTAACAACTGTTGGCATCGAATCTTGTCAGAGGCTGTTTGAAAAGGTGACATCCCCTGGATTCACTTTATCCATACATTTAATGATAACCTCAGAGTTACAGTAGGTCAGTGGGGAAGGATTTACTTTTTACAGGAGTCCTGTTAACTTCCACAAGAGTGTGTTTATCCCTTTGCTTTGTTACAGACTCTGTTATCGTCTCAGAGATCAAGGTCAGACTCGCTGGTCTATAGTTCCCCAGTTCTTTACAGAACCTTTTCTATATCTGGGAGCTGTGTTGGCATTCTCTGAGTCCTCTGACATAGTGTCTGTAACGATAATTATCATTTCAGATCTTAGCCAGCAGTTCTGCATTTTCACACTAGAGCTTGTCAGTGCTCTTGGGAGAGAGTGCCATCCAGTCCCCCTGACCTGGGATGTTTCTTGTTATCTCAAATTGATCTAGCTCCTCTGATTTATCGGCGTACAAAAATGTGCTGAGTGTGGGACTCGGAATGTCTTTGGTGTTACAGACCAATGCAAAGCAATTCAGTGAGCCTCTCTTCTGTGTCCTTATCATCCTAAACTTGTTCTGCACAGGGTGCTTCAGCTTACAGATTTCTTCATAGTTCTTTCCTGACATTATTACTCTGCCTTTTTCTAGACTGAATTTCAGTCGCCTGGTCCTTGTCCAATGCTTGCCAAAGCAGATAGTGATTATTATGTTAATGTGGGAGGGATAGACTATTCCCAAGAGCCTCAGCAAAGCAACGCTGTTAGAATCATATCACAGTGCAAAGTCTGCTGTTGACCGTCAGCTCTTGCAGCCTATCTTGCTGTAGCCTTGCTATTCTTTTTTCCTTTCCGCTGGTCATACATGACACATGCTGTAAAAAACAGCATTTACAAAAAATGCCGCACTTGTTGCTGTGTTGATGTGTTGTGTTCTTTCATTCTTCTTCAGTCTCTTCAATAATAGGGACTGCAGAGAACAGATAATTCCCAAGAACTGGAATTCTCATAATTCCAGTACCTGCTTCTGTAGAGCTCTGATTCCAACTGGGGGCTCTGGTTGCTGTAAGGATACCGATGCTTTTATTCCCTTAGCCTTGAATTTGATTTGACCAAACTATACTCCTGCTGTAAAAGAAATAAAACAATGGAGGGTGTCCACGGAGGAACAAAGGAATTCTTGAAATATTTTGTTCTGTTATAGATTTGTGGGGCATATTTGGTTCCAGGAGAAACTCTGCTTCTAATGATAAGTTATTCATTCAGAGTAAAGTATGTGAGATCACAACCACAGTAACACATGCAAAAACAATTTACCAGTGAGGATCTGAGTTGTACAGGCAGTCTAGTGGGGATTTGACTTTACGAGGAACTAAATTTGTAGCTAAGATCTTAGCAGTTGTCTAACCAGTTGTGTTGTTTCTTTTGGCAGCCAGTGGTGGAATAAAGAAGTCTGGCAAAAAGTAGTTTGATCAAACTCCAGGGTAAGAAGTGATCGAGTTACTCAATGGACCTGCAGACTTCAGAGTCATGAAAACTCACTGTCATTTGGGAAACATTGTACATTTTGTTTAGTCAGAATAAATCTTTTTTGTTAAGATGTAATATTTTCCTCTGCCTGTAGGTTTTGTTTTAAAAAATGGCATTACTGTTTTATACCGGAAATTAAACCTTTACGGAAGACCACTTGTGACCTTATGCAGCCTGAGTTTATCTGCTGGTTTGGTAGTCACTTTTGAGAATAAATTTCAGCTTTTGCCCTTTTTTTTTGACAACGAGAGTCAGGGCCTGAGTGTTAAAATCTGCAGTTTTAATCTGGATGTTTAGGTTTAGCTGCATTTGTCCGAGATGTGGCTATATCAGCACATGCTCTCATACGAGATGGAAGTTTTCTCTAAACAAAAGTTTGGGTTATGCTTCCATTGCCAGCAAAATGGTTACCTTAGGGTCAGCCACTATCCAAAACAATACTCCTTTTCATATTACTGCTTAAGTACACTGTGGTGCTATGCCCTGTAGTTCTAATGTCTCCTGAATGCACACTTGCCTTTGTCCTACAAATAGTCACCTACGCCTTTTTTTCCTTGAACTTCTGCATCGTGACATCTTAACACCTCCTCTACACTGATGTAGCAATGCCTTTTGGGGGGGAGAGTATAGGGGAACAGTGCTTACAGGACTATAACTGGATTTTTTGAATGAATAGCAGTGATGGTACACTGGGTATGGAAACAAGGAAGGAATGTGATGTTCCCAAGGTAGGAGTTAGGGAAAGAATTAACGTAAGGTGCTTCTTACCTGAGTGAACGGTAATGGTGGGATACAGACTGCTTCCTCTTTCAGGAAGGCAGCTTTTTGCTGCAAGTGGAGGATCTTCTGCAAACGACAAGGTACTTCAACTGTATCTGTGGGGAGTTAGGTGGTAAATCTGAGGACATGTTCTGGGCTCACAAGGAGGTGACTGCACATGTTGTCAGTCCACAAGGTGCTACTAAGAGGGTTTCCTTATTAAAAAGAGGTATTTCTGGTAGGCTGGGGGTGTTACCTTCTGAGGAAGACTATTCAGGGGATGCACCATTCCTCATCCTCTGGAAGCACAAGACCCTGTTTCAGCAGGGCAGGAAAGGCTTGTGCCTGCGACTCCTGGAAGAGGATGGAGCAGGTCTTCGCCTGCCCTCAGCCCTCTCTCCCCTCAGCAGGCCTTCCCCTGCCCTCAGCCCTCTCTCCCCTCAGCAA
>NW_010108610.1:0-1017 GCF_000699245.1 Pterocles gutturalis | reverse complement strand
GTCCTCCTGCCGGGGGAGGACCCTCAAGGGGGTAAGTTGGGGGCAGAGGGTGCTGGGGGGGTGTCCAGACCCATACTGGGATGTCCCAGAGCCATACTGGGAGGTCCCAGGTCCATACTGGGAGGTCGCAGAGCCATACTGGGGGTCCAAGACCCATACTGGGAGGTCCCATGTCCATACTGGGAGGTCCCAGAGCCATACCTGGGGTCCAAGACCCATACTGGGAGGCCCCATGGCCATACTGGGAGGTTCTGGGATGACATGGGGGGTTCCAGACCCATACTGGGAGTCCCAGATCCATACTGGGAGGTGCCATGGCCATACTGGGAGGCCCCATGGCCATACTGGGAGGTTCTGGGATGACATGGGGGGTTCCAGACCCATACTGGGAGTCCCAGATCCATACTGGGAGGTGCCATGGCCATACTGGGAGGCCCCATGGCCATACTGGGAGGTTCTGGGATGACATGGGGGGTTCCAGACCCATACTGGGAGTCCCAGATCCATACTGGGAGGTGCCATGGCCATACTGGGAGGCCCCATGGCCATACTGGGAGGTTCTGGGATGACATGGGGGGTTCCAGACCCATACTGGGAGTCCCAGATCCATACTGGGAGGTGCCATGGCCATACTGGGAGGCCCCATGGCCATACTGGGAGGTTCTGGGATGACATGGGGGGTTCCAGACCCATACTGGGAGTCCCAGATCCATACTGGGAGGTGCCATGGCCATACTGGGAGGCCCCATGGCCATACTGGGAGGTTCTGGGATGACATGGGGGGTTCCAGACCCATACTGGGAGTCCCAGATCCATACTGGGAGGTGCCATGGCCATACTGGGAAGTCTCAGATCCATACTGGGAGGTCCCATGGCCATACTGGGAGGTGCTGTGGGGACGCGGGGGTCGCAGCCCCACCCGTGGGTGCCCCTCCCCCAGGCGGGGTGCTGTACCCCTTCGGGCCGGGGGTTGGGGACAGCGTCACCCCGCGCGAGGACGACGGGATGAGCCCCGAG
>NW_010108609.1:3658-8598 GCF_000699245.1 Pterocles gutturalis | reverse complement strand
CCGAGCCAAGGGCTAACCCACCACAGAACCTCATGATTAGAAAACTGCATTCCCAGGGGATGATATGTACGTTCGTTAATGAGGCCCACAATGACGAAGGCAAATATTTCAGGTCTTGCCTGGTCTTCCAGCAGCATTCAAGACTGAGTTTTGCTGACCAGCGTTGTCCCATGTGCTGTGTACAGGTCAGAATGGCTGCATTTCCAGATATGTCTGGGGACTGCTGTGTAACATAGCAATTTTGTGGAAATTCATCAAGCAAGTTGGAAGATATCTCTTCAGAGCACTGAAATGAGGGTGCTGGCGGTACTACTTAGTCAACACATATGGCGCTTTGCTATGATTTCCACTTCAGAGTGTACTATCACTTATTCTCTGTTTTTCTCACAGCTGCTCACTCTCAGTGTTAGCACACCCAGAATAGCCTGTTGGCATACAAATAGGGTTTTCCCTCTGCTGCACATGGCAGTGCTGCAGGCTGTACCACTCCCCACTTGATTTTAAGATGGTGTTAATGCCATTAATGTCATTCTGTGTCTTCCCAGCCCCAAGAGCCTGAGACACTACAGGTTCCTGGGGCTGCTCATTCTAGGGGGTAGGACAAATGACAAAACAAACAGTTACATCCCCATTGAAGCAGCAGGAAAGCAATATCAAGGAGAAAAAACATCTTACTAACTAGAAGATCTTACTAACTCCAAGTATCTGCCACATCATTCTTGTGAGGTTCAAAACACTCATCAAAGCAGCCCCACCTGTAAAAGAGAAATATTGTCTTCAAAGAAACCCTGGGCTTTGGGCAAAACAGTTTTCCAAAGCTTGTGGTACGTCACCACCAAATCCTGACTACATGATCACTTTGGGCATTGTCACATACCCTAGCCAACAGAGTTGTTCCGCTCTGAACCCTCATCAAATTTAACTCAAGTAGTTGCAACCAGGCCATGGTGTTCCCAATTATTTCACTTTTCTGTACTGTTATAAGAGTTGCACAGCCTCCCATGTCATTCAAACAGGTACCTGACTCCAATCTGCAGAGCCAGCGTGCAGACATATGGTCTCTTCACACCTCAGGCTGACAACAGAGAAGTATTATAGAGCGCAGTTATAGTACCTAAAAGTAACAGTGCTACAAAAGCTTAAGAGGAAAGATTAAAGTAGAGCACAGGGTGCAAAAAAGTGTTTTTATTATATGAACAGATTCTAACAGTGAACACATAAAAGAGGTACTAAGAAATACTGAGGCTTTGGCTTTTTTCTCTGGCTTGATGTATAATTTCTGTTTTCAGTATGTCCTTGGAAGAAGCTTGAAAACTCTATTTTCCTCTCAGAGTGGTTTTCCGTTTTCCCTTGGCAGATTTCATGCCATGATGAACAAAGATGAAACAAAAATTGTGAACAAATCTCTGCCCTGACTTATACAACCACTAGCGTGAGAGCATTATTGTAATAAAAATATTTAAATTCTGTAATTTTATGGGTTCTTGTATGATGGGATCTTGAAGTCTGGGTGGCACTCCTAAATGTCACTGTAATAAAAGGCAAATATAAATTAGAGGTGTTTGAAGTGTTTTCCTCAATAATTACTTTCTAACCAAAATAATAAATTCTCAGTGGTCTAAAACTTCTAATTTTCCAAACAATAAACCTGACAATCAATTTAAAATAGCTACTTGCACTGTCAGCAAAAGTTAAGATTGGATTTTTTGAAAACTGAGACACTCCAAACCAAAATATCTTCTATTTTTATGAATGGTCAAGGATTCTAATAATTCAACACAACAAGTATGCTGCCCAAAAATACTGGGAGAAATTATTGTCATGTTTCCAGCCACTTGGTTAAATTAATAATACCACACAAATGCTCCCTCTGTTGGTTGATTTTCAAAACCTATGCCAAATATCACAGCAGCATGCATTGAGAGTATTTTTTTAATTTGGGAGAAAAAAAAAACAAACAAACCCACAAATCAAAACAAAACAAAACCAAGAAAACCCAGACCTCCATAACCAAAATTGTGACACACAAGAATAATTTGTTCAAATTATTACCAATCTGCAAAACAAGATTAATTAAATTTTAACAACCATTAAGACAAATAATTTGGATCCAGAACTCAATAATATTCACACATTAGAACTCTCAATATTTAATTTTGGAAGGTTTGCAGGCTAATTTTTTCTGGACCAGGAAAAATCCTCTCTTTCAGTGGAAGAGTACTACTGTTATTCAATTTTCTTGCAGAGTGAAAAGGCACCACTCTGTTTCATTAGGAAAACAGTTCTCTATTAGCATTGACAACAATAATACTAAGGAAGAATTTGGGATTTTTATTTATGCACATTAAATTTCCAAAAAGTAGTCCTTTCGGAGCTGGAGTGGTTTTGTGCAGAGAGGAGCTTTCCTAACAGTTGCCATCAAGGAAAAAAAATCTGTTTCCATGGAAACGTCGGAGGTGGACCAAGCATGGATTAATCAAAATACAATGAAGCCTTTTTGCAAGGTACTAGAAAAAAATAAACAAAACAGTTTAAAGTGAGCATCACTACTCTTTCCTTCCATTCACACTGGAAAGCGTGGGAAATTTTCCCCAGATGCCTATGTGACATACAGTTTAATTAGCATGGTAAAAAGTTAGGTTTTCTTACATTTGTAATTAGTGTGTGGTTGTGAACAGGAGCCAAGGATATATTAACATGAAAAAAGAGAGGGAGTGAAATAAAGAATTTAAAATTACATTTACATTTCTGTTTCATTTGCCACTATTTTATCAAGTGGCTCTTTTTATGTTTAAAAAAATTTAATAGCATTTTTGTATTCGTAGTGCTACAGGCTCGTTTCTTACTACTGAAGGCTCATTCAAAATCCAAGCTATGGGTTGGGGAATTTTTTTTTTGTTACGGTTATACATGATATTATATCATTCTCAGCTACCGCCAGAGGATAAGTTTCTGCCACCAGAATTTAGCTGTGAGTTCTGCCATTGCCCAGGGATGAACAAAAGAGACTACATAAAAGCCAACCTCCTTTCTCCATTGTTCTCAACAAAGAAAAACGAGGACACTGCTGCATTTTTTTATAAGAGCGCCTCCACTGAAATGGTTCTTTTGTCAGTTCTTTGCATTAGCAAAATAGACATCTTTTTTATGATAACAGAAGTTATTTTTTAATTATTCTGTTATCAGAATATTTTCAAAAATACTCTGAAGATGTAAGAGCAGCACACAATAATTACAATAGAATCAAACAAATGTCAAATGACTATAAACCCTAAATTTTTACACAACGTCATGATACTAATGTCAGAGACACAAAATGCACTTCCACTTCTAATCCTACCTTGGAGTGAGGCTCCACTTTGAAAAATTGCCAGCAATAACATTGGCAGGGTTCCACTTTTGTGTTTTTTTTCAAAGATTTGGTAGCAAATAAACTCACACATTTTGTTCCTCTTTATTTTATTACTTTCCAGCAGGGATCTGAGAGTCAAGCTGAGTTTTCCATCTCCACTAGTAATAAAGACTATGTTGGCCAAATTATGATCACAATAATCTGTGTGTAGTCCCCCTGTTATTAAGAGATGTGCTCAGATGTTACTTGGTGAAGATGTCCCCAATTGGCAAGTGGCACACATAGATACCTTGGTGCATGAGGAGGATGAGCGCTGCAGGCTCCTGCAGGATTAAATGGAGTAGAAAGTAGCAAATGCTTCATTTCTGTCATTTGGACAGACAGATATGACTCTGATACACAAACTTGGTTCATGCAACCATGCGCTGCAGCAGCACATCCTAAGAAACAGATTACAATCAACCAGTTATTACTTATATTTGAGAAATGTTAATAACATGTTAGATATCATCTGGGCAACTAAGCTGGTGTAGTTGCTTTCAGGGAAGTTTAGGAGCATGCACAACCCACTATGTATGCACAGTGGTATGTGCAGAAGGCTCGTGGGGCACGGCAGGGGACCAGGAGCGGGAGGAGTTACCCAGCACAAGTTCAGGCAAGTCTTTGCAAGGCCATGGACCTGCCAACTGGTACAGATGTCCACACCAAGGTGCCAGCTATGGGACCTAGAGACATATGGAAACACAGCTTCCACTCCAGTGAAAACATGGCTACACATCTAGGGTACAGGGAGGAGTTAACTCTTAAAGGACTGCAGGACTGGCCAGCACCCTCCCATTGCTGGAGGCTACCCTCCTAGCCCAACTGCCAAACTGGTCTGGAGGGGCAAGAGCATCCATGGCATGGCAGGACCAGCACAGCTGTCTGGAGGGATGGCCAAGCCACGTGGCAAACACAAACAACGTAGCGAAGCAGCACAAGCTCCACATGGAGCTGCGTGTGCTGGGTGACACAGGGGCTGGGAAGCCCAGGAAACTACATGCCGGTCAGTCTCACCTCTGTGGATGGCAAGATCATGGAACAAGTCCTCCTGTAAACTATGCTAAGGCACATAGAAAACAAGGAGGTGATTGGTGACAACCAACATGGCTTTACCAAGGGCAAATCATGCCTGACAAATTTGGTGGATTGCTATGATGGAGCCACAGCTCTGGTGGATGAGGGAAGGGCAGCTGACATAATCTACCTGGACTTGGGCAAAGCCTTTGACACTGTCCCACATGACATCCTTGTCTCTAAGTTGGAGAAACATGGGTTCGACAGAAGGACCACTCACTGGATAAGGAATTGGCTGGACGGCCGCACTCAGAGAGTTGTGGTCAATGGCTCAATGTCCAAGTGGAGACCAGTGACAAGTGGTGTTCTGCAGGGATCGGTACTGGGACCAGTGTTGTTTAATATCTTTGTTGGCGATGTGGACAGCGGGATTGAGTGCACCCTCAGCAAGTTTTCTGATGACACCAACCTGTGTGGTGTGGTGGACACGCTGGATGGAAGGGATGCCATCCAGAGGGACCTTGACAGGCTT
>NW_010108609.1:0-3428 GCF_000699245.1 Pterocles gutturalis | reverse complement strand
GCAGCAGGTCAAAGGAGGTGATTCTCCCCCTCTACTCTGCTCTTGTGAGACCCCACCTGGAGTACTGCATTCAGCTGTGGGGCCCCCAACATAAAAAAGACCTGGACCTGTTGGAGCGAGTCCAGAGGAGAGTCACAATGATGGTCAGAGGGTTGGAGCACCTCCCCTGTGAGGACAGGCTTAGAGAATTGGGATTGTCAGCCTGAAGAAAAGAAGGCTCTGAAGAGACATAATAGCAACCTTCCCGTGCCTAAAGGGGGCCTACAGGAGAGATGGGGAAACACTCTTTATCAGGGAGATATTAGGAAAAAATTTTTCACTGTGAGGGTGGTGAGGCACTGGAACAGGTTGCCCAGGGAAGCTGTGGATGCCCCATCCCTGGAGGTGTTCAAGGCCAGGCTGGATGAGGCTTTGAGCAACCTGGTCTAGTGGAAGGTGTCCCTGCCCATGGCAGGGGGGTTGGAACTCCATGATCTTTAAGGTCTCTTCCAACCCAAACCATTCTATGATTCTATAATAAGAGGTTTTGGGAGCTCAGGTGGAAGCAGGTTTTGGAGGTCTTCCTATGCCCTCCTTAGGCTGTGCTTCCAAGAGCTTGTAGACCCTTGCCCTTAGCTCTGCCTGCTCCATGCCTCATGCCTGCACCTACCCACCTACCTCAGAGGCAGCTCCCTCTCCCACCAGCCCTTTCCCCTCTCTGTAGGTGCACACTGAGCCTTTGGGGCAGTGTCTGCACTAGTAAGGTGGAGGGACTGAGTCTGGGGTGATCTACAGGGAAGGGGAAAGGTGACCTGTGGGAACAGCCTGAGGAGCCTGACATGTGGCTTCTGCTGTCCCCACAGGGCTAGGTCCCTGCTGGGTGTCCAATGGCCAACTCCAGCTCTCCCAGCTCACAAGAAGCACATGATCTCCTGCCCCCCAGCAGCCTCCAAAGAGGAATAAAAGGTTTTTTTATTATTTCTTTGACTTCTGTCTGAACCAGGTTGAGATCAATTTCTTTCCCCCAACATGTATTCTTCCCCTCCCTCCCCCAGCTAGTAGAAAGTGTTTTGTGTCCAGCAGCTCTTCACAGAAGTGAGCTTTTTTTTCTGGACTTTTTCAATATAAATGTGCTTAAAATGGCAAAAATCACTAAGAAGGTGCAAGGAAAGCCCACAGGTACTTACTCCCCTTCCCTGCCAGCTCTGCTGATGCAGGCTGCCAGGACCCCACCTTGCACTGCACAACCCTGTGCCAGAGTTGGCAAAACTTACCCAAAGCCGCAGTGTGAGGCTTACCAAACCAGCATTTCCTAGTGCAACTTATTTTTTCACCAAGAAATTTGGATTGGCCCTGGCAGAAATAGCCCTTCAGAATAAGCACCTCTGTACAAAAGAGTCTCTTTCACTGTGAAATTAAGAGAAAGGTTAAAGAAGTAACTTTCTCCTCGCTACCCACAATATTACCTCTCAGGCTAGTACAAGGCTTTTTCTTAAGGCAGACACAACTTCTCTCCATATTTAACGCTTCAGACACTGGCTTCTTTATAACACTGCATCACACACACCCACAGCGCAGAGGTGGGGACGAGCCGCCTACCTCACTCGGGTGACAAGGGACATCTAGTGGCATCGCGGCTGTCGGCTCCAACTCCACGCACACAGCTCCTGGCCCTGGCCTCCGGGACAGCCATCCCCGATGGCTCAGCAGACACAGCCACCTCCCCTGTCCCCACGGCATCCCACTCCACCAGTGAAACCCCAGGGCTGGTACCCAGAGCAACAGCTCTGTGCCTTCCCCCGCCCCTCTCACCTCTGCGCACAGAACTACCGCCCTTCACCTCTGGGTTGGGGCTGCACAGCTCTTTTGGTCCTGCTTCACCATTAGGAAAATAATAATATATTCATGGTAAGAGGCTGGTTATCTCAGTGGCAAAGGCTTGTAATGGATTATAAAGCAAGTGTCCTGCTCCCTTTACTCAGAGAAATATATGGCTTAGGAGTAATGTGTGTCTGTGTCAAAGTAAAATAAATCAGAACATGGCCAGAACGGGACTCTTGAGAATTGCAACCACATGTCCTGGGAAGATTTTCATTTTATTCAATTAAAAAAAAAATGACATGACATCCAGCTCAATCATCGGTAACAAAGAATCAAGACACTCTCATTATAAACAGACCAGTACATACTGGAGACATAAATTTCACAGAATTTAAATTTCCTTCACAAGCAATGCCTTGTTGCATGTCTTTTCTCACGCTGGTGTGTGCTCCTAGTGAGGAAGTCAGGTCCAGGTCCCTGGCACACAGGGAGAGACCAAGCCCTGGAGATTTGGGGAAGAAAGGAAGGGTGGCTCAGGGCAAGGAGGGGAGGTGCAAAGGCATCTGAGTCCCAGTCAGACCTGTCAGGTAGTTGTTTCATAGGGAAGAAAAATGCTACAGGTGGTAAAACAAAAAACCCAGGGAGTGGTCTTTTAACCACTTGCTGGTAAGAGGGTATTGGGGAGCTTCATAAAATGGCTGCAAGTCTCCAGCTGGAAGGTCAGCAGCAGTACTGAGTCCTGCTGGCAAGCTCATAGGCAAGAAGCAGTTCTAATCTCTCTTTCCTTCAGAGCATGCATGTCATTTTATTTTTTATAATCTTTGAAAGTTAATTACAGGGGTTCTTCAAGTGGTGCAGCTCCCCCAAAAGGGATGTCCTGCTCTTCTACATCTCCCATCATTTCTGTGCTTTCTTTGGTGGCTTTCCAGACACTTCTGGCTTCCCACCCTCAGGCTTCCAGACATGCCTTTAGTGACTCAAATAAGTTGCTGCTGTTGACCAAATCTGTGATTTTCTCTATTTTTAATGAACAGATTTTAACTGTTATTTTATAGGCTCAGCCATAATTGGTACAAATAAAATGTTAAAATAGCAGACCTGAAAGACTTATAATGAGCAATGTAAATGGCAAAACTCCTATAAAAAGCCCAAACCCTTTGTGAAATGTGGTTATAACACTAAATAAAAATGTTCTCTGTACTCAGCAATTTAAAGTAAAACATGGCAATTAGGTGATTTAAGCAATGATCATGCAAAGAAGAAATCCAGCTGAATGCCATGTAATATTCAAACTGTAAACACAAGTATTACAGTAACATTTCTTATTATAGAACTTTATTCTTATTACATTTATAATGTCATCAGATTAAATCCATCTTCATATATGAATGTGCTTATTGTCAGCAAGTGGAAAACCAGAACAGGTCCTGTGTGGGAGGAAAATGGAGAGAGACAAAGGCCAGGAGGATCAGCTGGGATTTCAAAGTCTGGATTATTGTTGTGGTTTTAACCCGTCTGGCAGCCAAACACCAGGCGGTGGCTTGCTCACCCTCCCCCATGCCAGGTGAGGAGGGAGAGAATCAAAGGGGCAAAGGTAAGGAGACTCTTGGGTTGAGATAAGAACAATT
>NW_010108608.1:48275-48965 GCF_000699245.1 Pterocles gutturalis | reverse complement strand
TCCCAGGAAGGCTGGACATTCCTCAAGAGGGTGGTTTTAAAAGCACAGGAACAGGCTGTCCCCATCTGGAGAAAGACAAAGTGTCAGAGAAGACGACCAGGCTGGCTAAACAAAGAGCTTTTCCTGGGACTCAGGGAAAAAAGGAGAGTCCACAATCTCTGGAAGAAGGGTCAGGCAACCCAAAAAGAGTACAAGGGTCTTGTCAGGTCATGCAGAGTTAAAATTAGAAAGGCAAAAGCCCAACTGGAACTCAACCTTGCTGCAGTGGTAAAGACAATAAAAAACATTTTTACAAATACATTAACAACAGACAAAAAGGCTGAGGTGCTTAATGCCTTCTTTGCCTCAGTCTTCAATAGTCAGACTAGTTATCCTCAGGGTATTCAGCTCCCTGAACGGGCAGACAGGGACAAAGAGCAGAATAACCTTCCCACAATCCAGGAGGAAGCAGTTAATGACATGCTATGCCTCCTGGACACACACAAGTCTATGGGGCCAGATGGGATCCGCTTCAGAGTACTGAAGGAGCTGGCAGAGGAGCTTTACAAGCCACTCTCCATCATTTATCAACAGTCCTAGCTAACAGGGGAGGTCCCAGAAGACTGGAAACTTGCCAATGTGACACCCATCGACAAGAAGGATCGTAAGGAGGACCCGGGGAACTACAGGCCTGTCAGCCTGACCTCGGTA
>NW_010108608.1:36293-47691 GCF_000699245.1 Pterocles gutturalis | reverse complement strand
GCCAGGTCCTGCACTTTGGTCACAACAACCATGAGCCAGCAGTGTGCCCAGGTAGCTAAGAAGGCCAACAGCATCCTGGACTGCATCGGAAATAGTGTGGCCAGAAGGACTAGGGAAGTGATTGTGCCCCTGTACTCGGCACTGGTGAGGCCGCACCTTGAATCCTGTGTTCAGTTTTGGGCCCCTCACCACAAGAAGGACATTGAGGGGCTGGAGCAGGTCCAGAGAAGGGCAATGAAGCCGGTGAAGGGTCTGGAGCACAGGTCTTATGAGGAGCGGCTGAGGAAACTGGGGTTGTCTAGTCTAGAGAAGAGGAGGCTGAGAAGAGACTTTATCACTCTCTACAACTACCTGAAAGGAGGTTGTAGTGAGGTGGGTGCTGGCCTCTTCTCTAAAGTAACAAGTGATAGGACAAGAGGAAACGGCCTCAAGTTGCACCAGGGGAGGTTTAGGCTGGATATTAGAAAAAATTTCCTCACTGAAAGAGTGATCAGGCATTGGAACAGGCTGCCCAGGGAAGTGGTGGAGTCACCATCCCTGGAGGTGTTCAAGAAATGTGTAGATGTGGTGCTTCAGGACACAGTTTAGTGGGTTAGGTGGTGGTGGGTTGTCAGTTGGACTTGATGATCCTTGAGGTCTTTTCCAGCCTTTATGATTCAATGATTCTAAATCTTTCACTTCATCAGATACCTTTTGATAGTAGCTCTAAACCTTAAGTATCTGTCACATATACTATCTTCATGGACTTTGAGCTCCATGATCCGTTTTGAGCCTATAGAAGTTATCTGTTCATTCTGAATACATAGTAGAGTGATGTAGATTTATTTTTTTAATAATCTAGATGAAACAATAAATTTATCATCAGAAGCATAGGTTACTTATGTGGTCATCCAGGAACTGAGCTATTTGGTCTGAATGCATTCTGCTGTCTGGCAGAGCTGCGTAGCTAGGAGTTGTGTAGCTACAAACAAAAAAGAGTCACAGAAAACATTAAAGAAAATTATCAGATAATAACCTGGATCAGGACCTAAAGCATCACTCTGATCTTGCAATGTCTCTGGCAACAGGACTCCTCACTGGGGTCACTCTTCTGAGTTCCTCGGCACTTAAACACCGTTTCGGATTAGGCTTTGGCAGCGTATTTTGACCTAAGGACATTTTTGACCTACTTTGACCAAGTTGGAAAGGATCCTACAGGGCAAACATAGCATTAATTGTACAATGCAAAAGTGTTGCATTTACCACCAAAATACTAATTTATTCATTTATTATTTATTCTTTCATAGCATTCATGCAATTATTACTGCAATCTGAATAATATAGAAATCCACCATCATGGATTAGCCATCTTAATCTAACAGAAATGCTGTCTTGATTCTTACAGAGTCCATCAGGCCTGTGTGATATGGCAGAACCACGCTTTTACATTAGACAGATTTATATCTGATCTACTATCAAATTGAACATGGTAATTTTTTAACATATGTTGTGTACATACCAGATGAATTTATCTACACCAACTTCAGTGTAGTCAAGGTTCAATATGCTGCTTCTTTTTTTTTTTTTAATTAACAATACACAGAATACAGTACATTGATTCTAAAAGTCAGTTTATGTCTGGAACAATTCTTAGACTGATAGAAGACTTCTCTGTTAAGATCTGGAAGCTGAGGTGTGTATGTATACTTTAGTATTGGTGCATTGATCAAGCTGTTAAACTGATTGCTTTTGCGAGCTTAGAATTTTTGTTTGCTGCCAGGATGATTTGCAGTGTTTCATAAAACATCCTGGTTTAAAGTGCTCAGATATATAAGTAAGTACACAGGCTAAGTATTGCACGGCCTACTTTGTTTCCCAGTCATACTTTTCACAACTGAGTTTTATCCTTGCATAAATCATATCAAATGTTAAATGAACTGTTGCCTCAGACTTATATTAACAACATATTGCATAGGAAACATAATTTAATGAGTGTAGTTATGCTAAATATCATATAATATATTAAGGATTGTACTGAATTAGAGGGATCTGAATTAGAGAAAAAGAGACCTCCAGTTTGTAGTGAAATATCCTTAATATTACCCTCCTCCTAATTTCAGTATTCTGCTTTGTATAGATACTTATGCCCTCTGAGTAAATAGTGCTGTGATACTCATCAGGCACATGTGCCCCTGGATAGTTGTTTTTATTGTCTTTCAAATTCCCCCATTCATGACTTGGATGTAGTAGTCTGTAGAGATGTTTATTTTACATGACTTAACCTTTCCTGAAGCTCAAGCACTGAGCAGACATTCTTCTATGAATAAAACAAAGAGACTGTCTTCTAAGATCATAGCAACTGTTACAACAACCAACATGGAAACGTTTTCTGTTTCTTGAGATCTCATTTTTCAGTATTACAATTTTGTACATTTGTTAATGTTTAATAGAGAAATTATCAGGTGAATGTAACTTGCTTATTACCATAAACATTTACTGATAGTTTTAGTTATTACTACGATAGTTTGCAGCTTCTGTACTTAGAAGTTATTGGTCTTCATGAATGCAAGGAAAAAAATTCAGAGAAAACCTTGTTGGAATAGTTGAAAAGAATGTAAATTAAAAAACAAAAAAAAGGGCTTGTTATGATTCACGAAATTTCTATATGAGAATAAAACTTTATTTAATATTTTCCAACAAAAATCTATGATGAGTGCACATAAATCATAAAATACAAAATAGTTTTCAGGTTTCACATGTTTTAACTATGTTGCACAGACATTCACAGACTGAATGTCTGTTAAAAAGCATACATGCTCATGTGAGCAATCCAATTTCTCAAACAGGATAAACAGTCACCATGCGGATGATGATGGGGATCCCCATTTCAAGAGTCCTTGACCGGACATCTTTACCTGGATCAGGTGAGACTGCCTGAACTGCTGTTCTGGTGATTTCCTATAGCTGAGCTGGCCCTCTGTCCTATATGACAACTCTAACATACACTTGAGCAGTTGTTAAGAATTATTTTAAACTATGTTCATAGCCTCTTGTACATAGAAAAGATTGAACTACAAGAAGGTTCCTGGGATGTCCTAGTTCTCCACCCCAGATGTTAATCAACAGTGCATGTAAGCATACAAGTAGCCTGTGAACAAGGGGAACCTCCTGGGGAAATGTCTGGGACTATCCTAAATTGCCACCTGTAGAGCTCCTGTAATAATAATTAGTAACTTGCTTGCGAAGAAGGATATGAATCCATCTAGCCCATTGTCTTCTACCAGCTGTCATGGTTTTAAAAAGGCCACCAGACAGCCTCTTGTTTACAGACCTTGTGGATTGAGGCAAGGACGGAGAGGGTTCACTCACCACTTATGGTCACGGGCAAGAAACCGACACAACTTGGGAAAACAAACAAACAAACAAAATTAAATTTATTAACTATTTACAATCAAAACCAAAGCGAGACATTGAGAAAAAGAACTACATCTTAGAATGGCACTTCTAAGTTCCTGCACCAGCCAGGAAGCTGGTGACTGAGTATATGGGGTATGCACACAGGCACAGTCCTGATGCACAGCTGTATCACAACTGTAAATACAGGACAATCTTGAATTTCATCTTCTTATAGTAAATACAGCTTAAATGTCATAGATCTTACAGACCTAGATTTTTTTTTTCCTTTTGATTAAACTGACATATTTTTTTCAGAATAAAAAATTTCTATTACAGTGAAGTGAATTACTTACCTTAAAGCTCATGGATTTCTACTATTTAGTCTACCCTTTCTTATCCTTTTTACATTTGAAATTTTGATCAGAGAGTACATTAAAAATTCTGCATGATTTATGATAAGATTTTTTCTCTCTCTTTATATTATCTTTTAGTAAAAAAAAATAAAAAAATCCCACAATACATCTTACCTGCAAAGATACTAAATAAAATTACCTTCCTTATAAAAAAACAACAATAATCTTGCAGTAGGATCCTTTTCTTTTTTTTTTTCTTTGTTATTTTAACAGTTTCTAATCCGTATATATTGTAAGCCCAAAAAGTGACAGTGACAGTTTTCAGAAAAAACACTCAGAAACTGAGTAACAGACAAATCAAGACCATGAGGTAATTTTTAATGTGATCAATATAAGGCAAGATAATGTAATGTTAGATGTCTAACTTAAGTTTACATATTGCTCTTGTTGCATGATAAGAGATTTCCCTTGCATCTCTCCTGACACAAAGTATTAGGTCGTCTGAGTAGCTGCCTGCTAAAACAGCTTCCTTCTCTCATTCTTGACCAAATCCAGAATTTCAGGAGACTAGCCTGGTAATTCAGTAGACTTACATTAGGCAACATGAACATCTCTCTTCCCTCCATTTCTTATTTGAGGAACCTGTTTCTGGACATTACACTCCTTAACTCAACAGCAATATATTTCTTTTAAAATAATAATAACACCACCAAAAACAACGACAATAAGCATATAGAAGACTGGACATTAGGTTTAAGGAATACAAAGGAAGAAGAAATCTGTGTAGGCCACTTGGAGCTTTTTCCATATTACGTGACCAGATTACTCATGTTTAGTCTCTAGATGACAATAGTTCTTGCCCATTCTTTTCCCAGATGGAAAAGGTCCAACATTAATGAATGTTTCACGGTTATCTGATGCATTGAAGCATCTTGTCCCAATGTAAGGGTGCAGAGGTTTTTTTTCTTGTACTTTATCTCTTCTGAATTTATCATTGTAATACCTTGTTACTACATTTATCCTAATTTATTGTCTGAGTTTCATCATCTGCTTCATTGTGACCACTGGCAGAGCTTGACAGTAACAGACTAGTTGTAGAAATACTTCAGGACATGAACACCATCACTGTGACCAGGATTCACAGCACTAACTCACTTCACACTGGTGAAGGGTTATGTGAGATGTTACACTCATTTTACCCAAGACCAATGAGGATCTTTATCAGATCTACAGAGAAAGTCTGGAATAAAAAGGTTCCTGTCTGTCCTCAATAGAAACAAGTCTGATGTAACACTGTATTTCTGCTAGTTGTACTTTGACAGGTGTACACAAAAAAGTGTTGCACAAAGAAGATTCTTCACTTCTCATAGCTTTTCCAAATAAACAGGATTCATTACCTGTACTGAGTGCTCTCTATTCAAAGGGTGGAGATAACCTTCTAGTAGTACTCTAACATGCCAACAAAGTCTATTTTAGAGGCAAGAGCATTACTTTAAATAAAAAGAAGGGGTATAAATTATGTAAGAACAACCTGTAATCCATGATTGACATAACAGTCCAGTGAGTAAAAATTGCAAATGAGAAATGGCAGAATATACTTCATTCTGTGCTTTACTTGCTAGCTGTAAAGTATCAGAGCGGGAGTCAGGAGTGGCAATATGCAAGAGCACATGTGAAACCACAAGTCTAAGAGGAATATAAATATGAGAATGAGATATCTAATGGAACGAGTACTCCAACAACAAGCAAAAGAATATATTTTTAAAAATATTCCTAATAAAATTAAGCCAACTAAATGAGAGTGGACATGGAAAGAGATTAATACAGTCACATATTAAACAGAGTTGGATTTTCTTATACAAGCCATAAGTAGGTTTATTTCATATAAAGTTTCATATTAAGATATTATAAAGAGCACTGCATTATTAAAACGCATGCATAGTCTCCATAGGAACTGTGTCTAGTTTGGGTGTATCACAAATGTCAGTGTTCTCTCATAGTCCCAACTGATTGCTATATACAGTGACTTTTTTGAGGTTTTGTAGACCCTTACATGCAGCAGTCACTGCTAGTGGGAGTTTGTGTTTACCTGAAGCTGACAATGCCAGAAAAAAAAAAAAAAACACAATGTAAAAACTAATCCTTCTAAAAATGTTAGCTTAGAAATGTCTAAGACAGTCAGATGTATTCCCTGCTGCCCTTCCTTTTACTAGCAGAAAACCTGAGAACTAAATGCTAGCTTTGGTGAAATGATTGCAGGTGTTAGCATCTGAGAGTAAATGTAAGAAACACATAAATTATCTATTCTCTTTGTGTAATTTGCCTCCAAGTCTGATTTCCAGTGATTTTGTAAGAAGTAAGAAACATCTACACTCCTGTAGCTATCATACCTTTTTTAAAAAAATGATGCCAAGAAATGCATAATGGGACATCCTATAGCATGGACCGGCAATCATACTGGACATTATAAAAAAAAAGTCTTGCTAATATGTGCAGCATTTTGTGTCTAGCGTTCTAATACATAACAATTGTGTCTCTATATGGAGAGCTCATTTGAGAGTTTGAGGTGTTGTTACTGAAGCAATACTCCCAGAGCACAGTGGGAACAGATTTTCAGCATTTGGCTCCTTACTCCCCCAGCAGTCCCTGGAAGGGCAAAGAGAGAAGCAGAGAGGAGAAAGAAGAGAGGAGTGAGGATTAATTCTCTGTCACATCATTTCACCTGGTTTTGCTTACATATTTTTCAAGGAGGCACGACCTAACCACTTCCCACTACCCATACTGAATGGAGATTAGTGACTTCAAGGAATAAATTTTTCCTTTCCCATCTACACTAACATCCACACATTTGGGGGTCCTACCATTGCCCTTTAAGAAAGCAAGAGTCTAAATCTGGAACTCAGTCAAGGGTGATGAATACACAATAATCAAACTGTGACTGCCCAATTGGAAGAAATTGGGAATCAGTTAATTTAGTATTTTTGCTTGTAGGAAATATTTCACTACAGATTGCTAATACCAGCTATAGTGCTGTTTCAGACTGTCATAACAGAGACTTTGGCAAGAGTCCAGTTCCATAGAGCAATAAATGTAATATTTGTGTCAGAAAATTAAGAAAATTATCAGAATATTAAACCAGTATTATATTTCCCCTCCTAAAACTGTCAGTCATCATTATAGTAACAAATTAGTCATGTTTCTCTTCTGGACACCTGTGAACTTGTGAATCTCCTTTTAAAAAATTCTAACTCTAGAGCCGTTTTATAATTACACTAAGACAGTCCAAGGCATATGTCACCGTGCCTCTGAGATACGTGTTATCTCACAGTAACACACACCTTGTCATGTATTATTTATCACACTAAAATGTCTTGTATTTTTCATTAACAATTAGATGTATAGCTTTAAAAAACAGAGAAATACTTCATTTTAACTGTTTCGGTAATAAAATATCTTTCAAATTTTATATGTAGATATGAACATCAGGATATTGACATACTTCAAAACACACTAAACAGAAGGAAAAAAAAAAAAAAGCAGCACATCCTTGCTTCACCTGGAAATGAGAAGAAATTTCCTCATTCTCTAGGTGAATCCTGTTAACCTTTCCACTAGCTTCACATGCTGTTCAGTCTCCTGGGTCTCATTCTCATCTTTTCCTTGTAACATGACAGATGCAACACATGATATATGACTGCTGCCTAACTGTAAGCCAAGATTCAGTTGAAGAAAAGTAGATGGGTGAGGGTTACTAAGGGGCTGAACCCATCCCATATTTGAGACAAGGCTCTTGTCCTTTGGCAATTGCAAAAGGCACTCTAAGGCTCCACCACCTATAAATTAAGCAGTGTCAGGAAATATACCTCAGCTCTCAAGGTCAGTTATTTCTACCAGTCATTTGTACTCTTAAACAGAAAGCCTGCTGGCCTGGTGCTGGCTGGGTTCATTCGCTGAAAGAGCAGAAAGGCACAATTTGAGAGTGTGAAGGGCCTGGGAAGTGTTTGCAAGGAGCTGTTTTCCTGTAGCCACCCCCACTGGGAACCAACAAAAGCACAGCAGCATAGGTAGGGACTATACCATGCCAGTGGCTCTTAGTGGATCTGTGTTGATTTTACCGCTGTTTCTGATTTTCCCTTATTCAGTTACAAACAAAAGCAAATTGTAGGAATCATATATAGGGAAACTTTAATCCATATTTAGGATTTATGAAGGTTTTGTCCATTGATTCAATTTCTAAAAGTTATGTAAACTATTTTGACAATTGCTAATATTAAAGTTCATTGGATCACCTTTGATGCTACAGAAAGCCTCCACAGTTTCTGAGTTAAAAACAAATTAAAGAACAAGCAAACAAAAACCAGCAATGCCCCACAGCCATCACTTTTTGCCTACTTACCTGCTCTATAGTCTCATTTTGTGAAATAAAAGTCACACTAAATTAATTTTAAGATGCACATCAAGCTAGAAAAAAGTCTGAGATTATAATTTAGTTAAAATTTCTGCTGATTTCCTTTAGCTAAATTGAGTCAGCAGTGCTAAAACAAACTCAGAAAAAGAGTTTTGATGCTATTACTTCTGTTTCATACAAACTTACTTTCCATGCCTAATGTGATGGGAATACATTTTTGGACATCCATGACACAACAGTTTTGCATATTCTTCATTGTGACTAACACTTCAATGTAACATCCATACTTATTAGGCATTTCCCATATACCCTGAAAGAGGTGTGAAGAAAATATGGACGTAAGGGAAAGAAGATGACAACTAAACCAAAGAGTGTTCACTTTGATTAGGAATTTTACATTATCACAGAGTTATATGAAACAAAACTTAAGAGGGAGGGTCAGTATCTTAACAGAGGAATTCAATGTGCCTCAAACATTGATGTAAGTGAAAATAAATGGAAGATAATTTGAGTTGTAGCCCAGGTACTAAGTGAATGGAATACCGTGGTTCTTTTTGGTTGGGTGGAGTTTTGATGATTGTTTCTAGTTTTTTAAGACAGCATTAATTATACTGTCATATAATACTCTGTGTATTTGAAAGTAACAGTTACATAGTCAAAGCAAAAAAGATCCTCTAAGTTTAGCTTTTGTTGTTTTTGAAACAGTGTAAAATAAACTACAAATAAAAGAGACAACACTTATTGTGGCATAAAAGTTTCCACATGACAAAGTAACATAATAACTTTAGCTGCTTAATTATCTCACCACTGTATGGAAAAGCCTCCTATATAGGCAAATTATAAAACATTACTTTAGTTTTCGGTGCAGAACAGCTTCCATCTTGTATGCAATTAAACAGATTTGTTCTCAGCCATGCAACCAAAACATGAAGCCATATTCCCATTTCCAACAACAGATGTTGTTTGAAAGAGTCACAGGAACAAATGTACTCTCAGAATAACTATTGGTCTGTGATATCTCCCTAGTAGCCATTTAGCTGCTAAACAGTTATGGTTTATCTCCACCAAAGTGTGCCACCAGAGATACAGCCAAAATCTATTTTATGGTAAGAAATAGCTCTACCATCTAAATATTATAAAAGGGGTAGAAAATAAATTGTTTTAAGTAAGCTGTATTTGAAAGCTCTCTCACTGATACTTTTACCATAGTGGCAGAAAAACAGTCATGATATTTTTTAGTAACAGTATTTAGAACTTAAAGTTAATTGTTTATTCATGAAATTATATCTATGCATACTCTTTACTCATGCAAATGAGATTAAAGAAATATAAAATTTCTATTAAAGTAATAAAACTTTTTTTTTTTTTTTTTTAGGAATAGTATAAAGTTATGACTGATACCTGTAAATCCTCCATCATCTTTTGACAGAGCTCAGAAAGCTACATTAAAAGATGAAATATTAGTGACATATGTTAACGTTCACACTCTTAAATGTCATCTCTCTTGAAGATTTAAATTCACATAGTTCACATAATTTTGATTTTAAATGACTCAGCTATATTACATTAAATATACAGAATGTTTTGTTTTTTCCCTTCCCTAGTCAGACATATTTGAATTTAACATTGCTTATGGCTGTCTGTAAGCCCAGGAGGCTGATATTTTCTGATTAAAACATGTGGGGATGAAGGCACCAATATGCAAACTTTCCCCTGATGCTTATGCAGCTTGGTGATCTCATTAGAACCTCCTTTTTGACAAAAACTACTCAAAGTTTGTAGATTTTTCTGAAGAATGGTTTCACTGAAGGCAGTGAGAAAACTGTTGTTGCTTTCAAGCAAGCCAGTTTTGTGTGTATGGAGAAGTATAGGGAACTTACTAATTATGCAGTTTTATGTATGTATCACAACATTTTAGAAAGCCAGATTTAATTTTCAACACTCTGTCATGGTCTCCCTTCTGGGTTAGCCACAGCTCAGTATGGAAAATGTGCAACAATTAAGGAGCTAGATGAAAGGAGAGAATGAGCTCATTAAGCTCCTGAACTAAAAATCCACGAGGAGAGACAAAAACAGTTTAAGGTTTGGTGGACTTCACATACCACATATAGTTTCAATTCATCGATGAATCAATGAACTTTTATTTTCTTAACCTTTCAATGTCATAGAGAATGAATTTTCCATCAAAATATAGGAACACTCTGGGAGAAAAGAGAACAAATGCCCAAACTGCAAGAGATAGGATGAAATTAATTTCTGTTATATGGAGCAGAAATTTCCCTGAAATATAGATTAACTCAATGTATGAGCTTGATTTTTAAATCACTTTCTCATTTAAGGACCAAATTTGTCTTATGAAAGATCTGAAATATATTTGTACAAATTCTGTGTGTGAGACAGGATTCTTCCTGAAATGCTACTTTCCACAGACAGTATCTCCAGTGATACATGTAAACCAAGCAGAGAAAAAAACCCCACACCAACCCTCCCCTTCAATTAATTTTCTTGTTTTTCAAATAAGATTATGTATGCAGCAAGTATTTGAATAATTTTTTGATGTCTGTATACAGTATCTGAGTGAAGACAGAAAATGTGCTTTACTTAGATATTTATATGAAGACTTTGAGGAATTTCAGTATGACGTCAGAAAATATGCAATTTCTTAGTCTTAATGTAATACCAATGTTTTGCATTATTGCCACTTAATATACCCTGGAAGAGGGCTAATGTTAACTATGTATTGTACAAATAAGGCAGCTATGCAATTTAAACAGTCAGTGTAAGCCAAATTTTAATGTTGCTTTAAGGACAAATGTAATAAAAATGTCATAAAATTTGTTGAAAAAAATTTATAAAAAAGTATTCAAATGCTGACCTCTGATTTCTTGAGCTAGAACTGCTACAAAACCAGGATTTTCTGATCTTAATGAAAACTTCACTGAGAGGAGGATTTGAAGATGGTTAAAAGTAGAAATAAGATGAATGTACTTGAAATGCAGCTTTCTATAGCAGTAAGTCGGGATGTTGGTTATTAATGGAGAAACAACATTGCATTGTACAAATGAACCAAGAAACACTGTAATTCAAAAGGATGTACGTTACGTACAAGGTTAAACCGATTATCTTTTTTCCATTACATAAGTTTCAGCCCTAAACTGCGCTACTATCATATCATCAGATGGAGATTTGCAGATATGTGTTGCTATGAAGATTTCTTGACAGTTTTCAAATATCATTTGCTTTACCAAGTAGACAGATTATT